>NW_009610674.1:0-16192 GCF_000690535.1 Cariama cristata
CAGCACCTCGCCACCTGCACCAGGTACAAGAATAATTTTAAGAGCTTTGAAAATGGATGGATGATTGAAATTCCCCAATGTTTTATGTGTTATTTCTGTCCTGTAAATTTACTTCTAGTCATTCTGGTGGCTTCAGCACCTGAGGAGTGCTGCAGGTAACGGAGTCATTTTAGTTATGAGAACTGTAAACCTTACAAGTTTTAGAGCTTGCAAAGCCGCTAGTCACTCTTTAAAGGTCAAAGTAGATTTTTATTTTTTTTTCTTTCAGAGTATTGTACCCTGTGGTTTTGGAGGTTTGTGTTTGTTTGTTTGTTTAACATTTATTAATTTCTGTTCAGTAATTAATTATTTCTGTGATACACAATCCCTTGTCAGCACCTTCCGGTTGCTGTAAAAGAAAAAACGAAATATGTCGCCTACTTGTTGACTCAGTGAGACATCATTGAGACCATTATTATACACGTCATATTTATACATACTTCTGCAGTATTTTTCCATCAAGCTTGCATGGCTTACTAATTACTTGCAAGAACAAAAAAAAAAATATTTGGAAAGGAAGACCTGTATTAACAACATTATAACAGAAGCTTTCTAGAAGATAGGGATAGATTGCAGATTCTGTTTGTATGTTTCTTGAATGAACTTGTGCTTTTAAGCTAAAGTTTGAAACAAAGTCCTCTTGTCAGTAGAAGTACTGGGTTTTTGGATATCTCTGATGGCAGCCTGAGCGTGAAGGAGTCAGACTTCTAAAGAGATTAGTAAAAGTCTAGAGAAATGTTATTTTCCATACACGGACATGCTGTTCCTTACCACCCTGGCATCTAAAATATTTCTACAAAATATACCTGTGTACAACTATAAAATATACTCTGTCCTAGCAAGCATTTGGAAGTATGTATAACCTATTTTTCCCTTTAGGTGTGTAGAAAGTGGAACTAGTCTCTGGCAAATTGTACATGCAAAATCAGATCTATTGCACAAATAAAGTTTATAATAACTGTGATTGCTCTGACTAGTTGGAGCATTAAGTTGCACAGATCTATGTAGCTGAATTGAGTTATAAGAACAAAACACACTTTTTCTTTCCTTAGTTAGGAACAAATCAAATATACTAACAGTTGTCTTGTAGTCTTTTTCTTTTGCATTTATTTAATGCCAACACAAGGGAAATTTTTGAAGCTTCATGTGTTTAAAATTTATCACCAGCTCTAAATTTCAGGAGCTGTGTCTAAGAAAAAGTATCTTCTTACATATAGAAAGGGGGAAGAGAAGGGAAGGGGCTTATGGCTTTCTCAAAGGCAGAGAGGATAAAATTTTTATGTGCTGTTAATTGTGGAGAGAATAAACAACTAGAAATATTTAATTCTGGCAGTTGCTTAAATGACTTCTTGGAAGCACCTGAAAAAATCACTATCGCCCAGTAATTAGGGTCAAGATTAAATACAAGCCTGGGTATAGTACATATCGGAGTAGAAACAGCTTTATCCACGGATGAGTCAAGATTTGGTATCTGCTTTCAGCTATTTCCACTTGCTCCATGTACCCTAATAGTTGTCCTTGGCTTTTTACTTTAGATTTAAGGTTATAGATCTAGAAACTGTCGCCAAGATGAAAACAAATCAGTAACCCAAATTATCTCTCTCTTTTCCTTCTTTTTTAACTGCACTATAGGAATGTAGTTATATTTCAGAACAGATATTCAACAGACGTGAAAGTCTGGCTCACTTAAGTCTTATCAAACAGACAGCCCTAAAATGAATTTTTTTTTTCTGTTTTCCACAGACTTTTCTTTCCCTTCCTAAGTTTTTTATCAAGCAGAAGCGATATTTCATAGTATGTAGTGTATGTTGTGCCCTTATGCAAACTGCTATGTTGCGACATCCTATCTTGTCATGTGACCGAGTTCACTGCTTTTTTTTTTGTGCACCGTAGAGAAAATCCACCACAAAGATTCACGACTTACAAGATGTGGCCTTGGCCAGACAATGTGTTCTGTTAAAGGAGAGTAAGACAATGATGCAGTCTAGCACTATGTCAGAATTGAAATGGTTGAGTCTTGGAGTTTTACATGGTCATTTTACTCCTGCTTTTAACAAGCTTAAAAGCAAAAAAACCATTTATATATCATCTAGTCAAACTCTGTTCTGACTGTGTAATCTCTACCTTCCTCGCTGTGAGCTATATTGTATGTGAGAGTATAACTCAAAATGAGTAATTTGTATTATTGGCATCTATAGAAATAGTTTTAGTGAGTGTAAATTTACTGTTAACTCTGGCTACCATTTGTACTGCTGACCTCAGCTTTGTGGGAAAGCTGGAAAGCAGCTTGGCAGAGAAGGACCTGGCGGTCTTGGTGAATGCCAAGTTGACCATGAGGCGACAACGTGCCCTTACAGCAAAGAAGGTGGATGGCATTAGGTAAAATGTTGTCAGTAGGTTGAGGGAGGTGATCCTGCCCCTCTGCTCAACACTGGTGAGGCCACCCCTGGAAAGCTAAAGAATAGCTCAAATTCTTGAGTAACCGAGTATCCAAGTACAACCAATACCTCATGAATTGGAGCTATTTCTGGTTAGTGGATTAATGGGCAATATGTTAGGGTAACACGTTAGCAAAGAAGGCTTACCTTTTTGCTGCCAAGGAAAGCTTTATTTAAGAAAGTGTGTTGATTAGCTTATTATTTAGGAACAAAATAATGAGCTGTTTCATATGAGGGGTGAGAAGAATACTAAGTGAGCAAATTTGAGTGTGAGACATCATTAAGAGTTGTGCTAGGAATATATGAGCAAACCCATTATAATCTTACTAAGAAGAGAAAAGTTTCTGTGAGACTTCAGGGATGCTGTCTAAATTCTGCATTACAAAGGCATAAAAACCTGTTTTTCTTTGTATTTCTCTGGTATCTAGGGAATCCTCAACAA
The DNA here is from genome assembly GCF_000690535.1 of Cariama cristata. Taxonomy (NCBI): domain Eukaryota; kingdom Metazoa; phylum Chordata; class Aves; order Cariamiformes; family Cariamidae; genus Cariama; species Cariama cristata. Next base: position 2,920 of record NW_009610674.1, read on the forward strand.
GTCTTAGGCTATCTCGTGTATGTTGTCCTTAAATATAAGTGCTAGCCAGAAGAGAAAGCAATGTATACATTTCATGGGAGAGAGACTTGGGGGAGTGCGGTGGGACAGGAGAAAGTATAGGAGAGTGAAGGCAAATTTTTCAGATCTTGACTGAAAATGTAGAGGAGAATATGGAGGTGATTGCAGAGTTTTTTGCAGACATATCTGCAAATGCGTATGGCAGGGTTGGAAATTGTTAGTGAGGTTGTAATGACGGTGAATTCTGTAACATAAAAATGGGAACGTGATCGTCTGTGAAATTCTTTCTCTATTAGAATTGCTGTGAGTTCTGCAATATCTCATGATGGCCAGACAGCTCATTCCTTCTCTTACATTTCTAGAGTAATAATTCTTTTGAAATTAGGAAATGATTTTTTTAAATGTAGCTTTTTAAAAATATTTTCCTTTTTTGTCATTTATTGTTAAAATGAACGTTTCTGAACTTGTGCGCAAGCATGCTGTAGTTTACTAATTATAATTACCTATTATTGCATAATAATTGGGATCACTGTACACCTCTAGTATTTTCAGAACTACGCAAGGCATTATGATTTTTTTTTCTTTGTTCCTGATGTGAAAGGAAGGGATGTAATGAAATTGCTTTCTAGAGAAAGCAGAACATGAACTGAAATCTTTAAATTTTCTTTCTTTGCGTTCCTTTGCTTCTTTTGCAGATACAATTTTTTTCTTTTTAAACTGATTGGCATTTCAGCACAGTACTATTTCTGTGTGCAAAGGAGAATTTGCATTTCTGTTCCTGTCAGTCATCATCTCAGCTGACTAAGAGATGACAAACGTCAAAAGCAGGTGTGTGTACAGAACACTTTGAGATGTAATATAAAACACAAAAATGTGTTGTTTATGTACAACTTTTTAAAGAAGAAATGATGACTGGATGGCAAAGGATATCATTTTGTACCAGTTTCAAGTGTTACTTTTGCTCTGATCCACTCTGAATTCCCTGAATTTACAGCAGTCTAAAACTAATGGAAGATTCTATTCCAAATGTTATGCTACATATTTAGTTTTCATGCTGAGCTTTCTTAGTCAAAACTTTTTTCTCTTTCTTGTTATTCAGCATTTGGAACTGAACTGCTGTCATCGGACTTTCTCAGTTGGAATCCAAACTCAATCACACCTTAAACTTTTTTCTTTAAACTGCTACACAGACCCATGGGAAAAGGAGAGAATAGAAAAAGAGCTCTTTTTTTAAGAAAGCTTATCCATAGACTCCTGGTTTAAGCCATAATTTTGGTGCTCTGAATCATTAATGTAATGAACACAGGCAACTGTGAAAAAGCTGGTATCACTGCTGGGTTGAACTCAGGAATAAACTAGTCACGTCTATAGTAGCTGTGGTACTAGTAGTGCATCTACTTTAATGATTTAGTGTGCTGAAGAGCTGCTTTCTGTTGTGAATTTGCCTTGCAACTTTATCTGGAGGCTTGTGTTGTGCCCTTGACCTTGTCACTCCTACACTTTCAGTGTTTTCCCTCCTGCTGGAACCAAGATTGAAATTGTGCTTCATGGCACATCTATAGCTGTCCACATTTAGCGTGGACAGAGAGCCCTCCAGCAGTGTGCTGCTCAGGCCAGTGTGGTACCTGCCTAGGAGCAGCAATTTATGCACCTATATGGTGCTCGGACCAGCAATTTAGCACCAAACACCAATATATTCTGGGGGCCATGCAGGTGGAAAGCAGTTTGGCAGAGAAGGACCTGGGGATCCTGGTGAACATCAAGTTGACCATGAGCCAACAATATGCCCTTGCAGCCAAGAAGGCCAGTGCTGTCCTGGTCTGCATTAGGCCAAGTATTGCCAGCAGGCCGAGGGAGGTGATCCTTCCCCTCTGTTCAGCACTGGTGAGGCCACTCCTGGAGTGCTGTGTCCAGTTCTGGGCTCCCCAGTACCAGAGAGACACGGACATACCAGAGAGACTCCAGTGAAGAGCCATGAAGATGATGAAGGGACTGGAGGATCTCTTGTATGAGGAAAGGCTGAGAGAGCTGGGACTGCTCACCCTGGGGAAGAGAAGGGTTGGGGAGTGGGGGTGGATATTATCAATGTGATACCTGAAGGGAGGGTGTAAAGAAGACTGACCCAGGCTCTTTTCCATGGTGCCTAGTGACAGGACCAGAGGCAACGGGCACTAACTGGAACACAGGAGACGCTTTTTCGCTATGAGGGTGACTGAGCGCTGGCACAGATTGCCCAGGGAGGTTATGGAGTCTTCATCTCTGGAGATATTCAGAAGCCATCTGAACATGTTCCTGGGCCACCAGCTGTAGGTAACCCTGCTTGAGCAGGGGGGTTCGGACCAGATGACATCCAGAGATCCCTTCCAACCTCAGCCGTTCTGTGATTCTGTGATTTCACTATCAGCAGAGATGCAGTGATGCAGTGTGGAGGTATGGATTGCATACTACTCCTTTCCCCCTTTCCTCCTTGCACCACGCCACTTAATAATGTAGCTACACCCTCAGAAAACATGAACCTCACTGGTTTACTAGACTCTGCATGCTGTTGATCCAACTTTTTCTTCTGATTGTGCAACAATACAGTGACTAGCAATTATTGACAAAATATGGAAGATGGATAAATGCAATAAACACATATAGACTGTACCACAGGAAAATGCTATCACAGTTTCTAACTGATTGCATTTAATGCCCTTGGAGAATAAGAACCATGTTCTCTGATTCACTGTAATAATGCGTGGGTCTGATTTTTATGGGCAGGATTGTGTGCCTATAAGCAAATCCAGTTACAAGGGATTAATATGATATAAAATGTAGGTAAAGTTTTAGCTCTTTTACAGAAACGAAAACTCTCTCTTGACTCCCTACTGAAGAGTATTTTATGAATAAAGGTATATAAAATTTGTTTTCAGGGTATTTCAGGTTCATAATTCATAATATAAGTTAGAATAGTATAAAGCCAAACACTGAGATAATTTTTGGAACACCCAACCTTCCTGGTTGCCCTTTTGCAAGCTTGACTGCCCATTTACTGAACATTTATAAAAGCCTCTAAAAAAGAAAAAAATGAAGAAAAATACTACAAAGAATTTCAACTGAGAAAAAAGTTTTATTTAACTGCATTTGAAATGTTTGCAGTAGAGGAGCAAAAGTAATACCATTATGCAGCTTTTCTGGGGCAATAATCCCATTCCCTGGTGGGACAGACTGTTTTGCCTCTGGCTTTGCAGTTTATCAGTTTACTGCGTTGTGACCTCATAAAACAGTATGAGAACATTGCATATTTTTATGCAGTATCTAGACCCCTGTCATGCATAACAATTGGCCACAGATGCCCAGAAATGTGATGGCAGTAAGTTTCGGTTTTCAGAGGCTAAGTTTTATGCTAAGTTGAATAGAATTCATGAGATTACTAGGTTGTAAGTGTCTGAGTTGGGGTCGTAAAATGTGAAATTTATTTTTAAAAAGCTCTGAAATGGGTTTGCTTTTTAGGGGTGTGTAGAGATGATGAAACAGAAGAGAGTGGTGGGGAGGGCTCTGACAGCTGAGCCATACTGATTGTCCCCCTTAGATTGTCCTGCTGTCACTTTTGAATGGCTTTAACTTGACATGAATTACTTCAAGATAATCTTTAGGTGAGGAGCAAGTATATACCATGTTGGATGATGCCAGTAGAGTAACGCTTTTAGAAGTTTTTATTTGCCAGAATCATAATTTCATGTGTTTCCTGTCCAAACAGTATATAAATTTGTAGGATCCCAGTTATTTTCATATGGCAAGGCCCTCACTAGGCAGAGTCTTATGCACATTTAAGAACTTATGTTTACTGTTATGTGATTAAAATACCACCTAATAAATGTTTGTACGGCTAGCCTTTGGAAGACTAAATGAGAAAACACAATAGCTGAAAGAAACTATCGTCTTGTGTCATGATATGGATTTTGGCTATCAGAGAGCATAACTGAACCTCCCTCCTTCATGTAAACAAAATCCTAGTGATGACAGTGATTCCGAGAGATGTGGGGTATGGAAGCACTCCGTTTGAACTAGAGTCTCCCCATCCTTTGCGGCTACTCAAATCACTTGAAATTGAGGAGTACAAATATGCTTGCTATTTTATTTTCTCGACTGGAGTATTCTGAATATGTGAGGTGTTTTGGTACCTATGGAATCTCATTTGTTCTCATAATTATGTGATTTTTAATTTCAATTTTTTTTGACAAGTCCACACTTCTGATAAAATCTCTGAAATAGTCAGCCTCCCAGCTGTGTCTCTTCCTAATCTCTAGGGCAATAAAGTTTTAAAGATAAGCATTTCTGGGCAATACTCATGCTGTAATTACAGACTGCCTGCAGTGCCACTCTATGAAAATCACTTGCTAGCAAAAAGTTTCATGAGAGAAATAATTAACTAGTTTTTATTGTCACTGAGTGCTTCTGTATTTAAGCGCTTCTCAAGCTACATTGAAAATTGTTTTCTGCTTTCTTTTAATATCTTAAGATACCTACAGAAGACAACTGTCATTATAATTCTGTTGTTAGACAGGGATCAGTTGGTTTACACAGAAGATAGGCCTCTCTGTAAGGGAAAATAAGGTGTGGAACAGCTGATATGACGTGTTAAACTCTAACCTGCTTCTGTCACATATTCAAAGTCAAATGCAGAACATGTCCCCTGGAAAGCAAGATGATGTAAGTAAGCCTAAGGAAGGTCCATAAACCGAGGAAAGATGATATTTTTCCTTGTATTTTTGTATTGCGCTGTGCTTTGTAATATTCAGCCTGCAAAGGAAATGCAATTTTGATTCTACATTGCTTGCAAAAATCATTCTGAGCTGAAATGTAAACAGATTTATTGCTTTTAAATTATATTCAGCTTTTCATATGCTCTACTGCCAAAGGAGTTTGTCTGAAATATATGTGTGCATGCTTCAATTCTTGCATTGTTTTAACAAATGAATAGTTTTATCAAGTAGATGAAAAATAAAAAAATGGTAGGCTAACCACGCTGTTCTTGAGGAGTGTGGTATTTGTAGGTGGGCAATAAAAGACCGAGGAGTTGGTTTAATGAAACTACCTCTCCCTGTGGAGGTAAAAAATCAATTTATCATACTGTTTCTGTATAGAATCATCAAATGCTGACAAGGAAGGTGGAGATACTTTTCTGATGATTGCACTAGATGAATCAAATTTGAGGATCTTGAAGGGTGTTACAGCCTCACTCAGATAACTAGTATAGAGCTACTTTCTTGTACTTTGCAGGTTTGAATCTTGGTGAATACCAATGGGATTTGGAAGCAACTGCCATATTCATACATTTTGTGTCCTGGGTCAGTACTTATAGTGCTCTGCATATAGGATATTGAAATGAACATTTAGGCTATTTCTTTTCTTAAACTCAGCAAAGAGAAATTCTTTATGTTTGGAGATTTATGTCTGTTTTTCTTTTACAGACCATATATCTATCTCATAAAACCATGCAGCTGTGGACAACTTGGGACTTTCTTGTTTGTGTGAATTTATGGTAGTGTAGGATTAACATGCTTATATCATACTTATTTCCTCTTCTTCATGAAAAGTGTGCTTGACTTGCTCCAGTTGTGGGATTCTTGCTTAAAGGTTATTGTGAATAGTAAAACAGTAAATAGCTTGCGATTCTTTTTTTTCCCATTGAGGGCTAACCACAACATGGGTATTGTGCAATGATAACTTCTGTAACGATTCCTTCATGCTGGCCTGATAACAGCTTTCAAGATTAATTTTCTTTATCCCATAAAAGTAAGAAGAATGGAAGATTTTTTTTTTTTGTTTCTCCCTTGCAAATGGCTTTTTCTCTTTGTTCTCTGTCTTCCATAAGCATTGGAGTTGAGCTTAATGGGCAAGAGTACTGTTAATCAGTGTTGCTCTGCTGACTTTGGAAGAAGTGTCCAGAAATTCTGAGTGTATTACTCTTTACTGACAGTGCTGCATTTTTAATAAGTTTTGAACCTTTGGTGGTAATGTCCCTGATCTAATGCAATCCACCTGACAGCTGTCAGTCGTGAGTTTTGATTATGGTTCTTTTGTAAAGTGACTGTCTGTTTTTAAAGAATGTGAAATAGGGACTTCAATCAAAAGGATTTTTCTTTAAAAAATGTCCACATTAGGAAACAAACCTTTATTTATGGGCATTTACACTAAGGGGGAAGCCCTGGAGGAAACTTTAATAGAAACTTTAATAAGATCTCATCTCAGATTGAGAGGTCCTATGCAGAAATGTGACATTTTTCAGAAAGCTTATGAATGATAGCACTTGATAAAGATTAAATCTCATGCTCCAGACTATGTACAATCAATCACAGTGATACAGGAAAATAGACTCATTTTTTGTTTGGTTTTGAGTTAGTCTACTCCTTTAATGCAGATGAAAATAATTAAGAATAAACTCAGCTTTGTATATGCTTTTTTCTTCTGCAATCAACTGAACCCTGGGTTTCTTTAGCAGGGTAAATATATAAACCAACTTACAACTCTTTTTCTCATAAGGAGTCATCAGGATATGACATCTATGTGTTACGGTAATTTTGGATAAGCTGTGCACTTAGTGCTGGAGTATTTTCTCACTGGTCAGTCTGTAGTTGACAGAACGACCATTGTAATCGCAGAACACAACATCCCCTGTAGTTGAGATCTCTTGACAAAGTCAGTTGTGAATTGATAGTGACAGCAGATCTGAAGTTATTGTTATCAGCTGCCAAACTGCCTTTAAGCATACAGTAGTCCACAATTCTTTGGTAACTTCTGTTCTCAGACATACACTTACTTAGAAAAAGTTACCAAGAAATAAAATAGCCCTTTGAGTTGTTTGTATGTGCTAGTGTGGGTTTGAACTGAGGAAATACACAGCAAGATCAGTCCTGAAGTTCTTCTGTATATTGAACTTTGATTAATTACATGCTGTGTGCTTTGGGGAGAAGAGGGCAATTAAGCTCAAGATAAATAATTTTTGAAACACGGAGAAATGAATGTGTGTCATCATGCTTTGTGTTGGTTCTGGCTACTTCTGGGTTGTTTTGTGGATGGAAGTCATTAAATCTAACAAATAAAGCCAAAGAGCTGTGCCTTGATGTCTCAATCTGATGATACCTTAATCTGGTTCACATCAGAATAGAAATGGTGCACAGTAACTATAAAAACATGTAAGAATTTGTATGTCTCTGGTTAGGCAAGAAACTCTATATGCAAAGTTAGTAAAATTCTGGGTTGTCTTAGCCTTTGACAACCATGCAATTGGCTTTGAAATTCCAGATCTGAGCTCTCACCTGAAAAGATCTTCACGCTATCAGTTTGGTATATATGCCTCTGTTAGTATGGATACTTTGTGCTTTTGAAAGCATTCTCATATCTGATTTTCTCAAGAGTAAGGAGCTCTGATGCAGTCGGGCAGCTCCTGATCTTTCACTTTAATCCAGAGAAGGTGAAATGGCACAGGATCTCTACCAAAGTTATTATTTTCCCCGCTCCCTGAATAGACCAGAATCCCCTGTGGGGTTGGGCAACCTGGAGAGGACAACAGAAAAGGATAAGCTAAGGGGTCCTGTCTGGAGAGCATTCACCTTCCCATAACTTTCAACTACCAGTGGTAGAGAAGCATTTCCTTGGCTGTACTTTGAGAGCTTTTTGATTGATTTTTCTCCTTCTGATAGTGGAGACCACATAAACCAAAATCACAGTTCAGTATGATTTAGAACTCTTTGTCCCTCTACTTTTTATTTGGTGGTTGTATGTATTGGAAACAAAAGTGCTAAACCTTTTTTGAAATCAACTTTGAAAACAATTTTCCAATGGTCTGTTTATAAGCATATTTACCACAGCTGTAATTTTTCATGGAAAAGCTTGATTTATTTTTTCCCCCGACTTGTTTCTCTGATGAAAGTTCTAGGCAATTTAACAGTCTGCAAATCTCTGCTTTATTGCCCATTCTTTATAAATAGCCAAATAATGATTCTTAGCAGTTAATTTGATGATCACACAAGAATTTAGCTTTGAGGCATTTTTTCCCTCTTAAGAAATTACAACCAAATGTCTTTTTAATGAAATTATTAGCATTAATACACCTTAACAGCAGGCATAATAAGAAAATAACTCAAACACAACACCTCTGCTTTTCGTTTGTAAATTCCCAGTGTGACTTCTGGTTCTTGGCAAACATAAAAGGTTTTTACAGGAAACATCTCTTTCTCATTATTGAACAATATATTCCTGTGTTTTGAAGATGGATAAAAATGATTTTTTGTGTGTGTGGCTTCTAAACCAGCAATGCAAGCTTGATATATGTGAGCCATCCTTGCATACTGATTTGTTAAAATGAACCCTGCAACTTAGCTTCTTTGCCTGACAGATTGCTCTTTCTGGTTTACTAAGAAATCCTACACTTTTGTGAATATTATCATAAACATAGTAAACTTTCCTATGAAAAATACAGTGTAACTTTAGATGGCAAAAGCAGACAGCTCATGAAGACAAAATAAGGAAATATGGACTCTAATTACATCTTCTTGACTAATAGATGCAGCCTAACTTCTAGTAATATTCAGACCTGTGAGGAAAGGAAGTTCTAGGAGTTAGACTTTCACAAAGAACAGGCTGAGCACCAGTGTTTATGGACCTGGACTAGAGTTTCCAACCCAAAGATGAGCCGGAACTGCTGTGCTGGTACATGAGAATGCTGGGAATGAATGTCCTGTGTTATTCCAGAACAGAGAATGGCAAGATTTCTTTATTGTTTATTATGTTTGTGAATTCTAAGTGAAATTTTAATGAATAACCTTATTTTTGGTGTATTTTAATTATTTTGGTGCCATTCTTGGCAAATAATATGTCACACTTGCATTGGTGCTGTTAATTTAAGAAAAAAATAAAGAAAATAGGAAGCATACACTTGAGGGAGCATTGGTGCTGTTAATTTAAGGAAAAAAAAAGAGGAAGCATACACCTGAGAGACATGCTTCTTTTCACAAGTGTTAGTAGGACTTGTGATTGTCTTAAAAACAACAGTAAAATACTCCTTTGATAATTTGAGAGTAGTCCTTTTCATTATTTCTGTTTATTCACAACACTTAAATTGTTTAAGTGATTTAATATTAACAAAATATGTACTAGAATATTATCTTGCTGTGAAGCTCTTCCCAATGGAGCCTTGTCAGGCAGATCCTCGTACAGCACAACTACCTTAAAGATACTATTTTTGTGGTTTCTTTTGACCCAGCATGAATCTTCTTCATGGAGCTTGCTATTTTAGATCGAGAGTTCAGTGAATTTCACCTGATTTTTTCTAGAGATGACGTTAATAATGCTGGTTATTGGCATTTCCATCTTGCTGTTAGCTTCTCTTCCCCCTTCTTGCTTGAGTGTCTGTGAAGTAGCAATGCAGCCCAGGGTATCAATGCTAAGAGGGCTGAGCTGTAAATTTTAATGTACTACAGTCACACTGTTGCACTTTCTATATTATTTCAGACTTTGCACTTGTGTCTTGTCAAAGACATTTTGCAGTGTACATGTAAACAGCCGTGGAATCTCTCTGGATGTGCTCTGCTATAAAATAAGTTGATAGAAATACCCACTTCCTTAGGAGCTCTAGTAACCTGGTAGTGGTATGGTAAAGCAAAGATGGACAGCTTCTCTGCTGATAAGTAGTATACAAATCATGATCACAGAAATTTCAAATTATGAGCTCTGCTATTTTGGATAACTTTATGAGCCCAGTCTTGCTTAAATTCTGCAAAATATAATATTTTAAAAATAAAAAGTCTAAAAAAATAACTTCATTGCTCTGAAACAATATAACACTCTCTCATACTCGGTACCACTCAGGCACTGTGACCGTTGACCTATACAAAGTTGTTTTGTGGCTGGGCGAAAGGGCATGTAAGACTTCACTATTTCTTGCTTGCGACTGGCACGGCCAGTCTATTTATAGCCTTTAGAGTATTGGACAGATGAAAATTTGGTAAGATGCAAAAAATGCTGAAACTGACTTTCAGACAGGGACTAAACAAGTCTTGGGCAGCCTGGGCTTCAAGGACTGCGGAAAATTGTTGACTCTGCATCACTTTGCCAATGTGACCTTAGATCACTTGATCTCTCTGTGATATGTTCTAAAATTATCATCCTCTTACTGCTTTAAATATTTCTATGTGTAACTTTTTTGTCTCGAAATTCTTGTGTAGTTTCCTCTTATGTCTAAGTGTTTTTACACGTAAAAACTAAACTGAAATCCCCTAGAAAGAGTAGGTTCCGGTCATAACTTACTATATAACTATTGTTAGTAACTGCTGACCAGCTTCCGAAAACAACCTTTTAAATAGTAACAGTATAACTGAATAACTAAGAGAACGGAAGCTTTGCAGTCCTTCCGATGGGCTTTATTACTCAAATAACATGAAATCCCAAATGAAATGACACATTTTTGGGAAAAATTTCTCCACCAACTAGTTCATAGATAACTATGTATAGACTAATATAATTTTTTTTTTATTTTTCATTGTGTTTTCTCCCATGAAAATTAGGAGACTGCTTTCTCCATTGTTCACCTTGACAAGCCAGATTCACGCTGGCAGCTTGTTTGCTTCCTAGTACCGATGCAAAATACCTGCTTTTTGTGCGGAAGGAGTAACACTGTTCAACTGTTGCATGAACAAAAGCAATGGGAGTGGTCTTTCAGCTCTATTTTTGAACTGTTCTATAGAGTTTTCTAGTAAAGTAATGAACTATGCAGGTTTCTTTCCTATTCCAAAATCCAGCCTAAATAAGCTCACTCTGGTGAGCAATCAGTTTTTATAGATTGTTTCCCACAAAATTCCAACAGATACGATTCTGATCCCATTTTCTTTTAAATGTCACTCATTTCCCTTGCTGAAGTGATCTGTTCTGCGAGAGCGAACAGAGACAAAGGGATGCTGTGCAAACATTGATGGAAAGCAGCATCAGCAATTCCTTAATCTGAATCCTCACATATCTTCAAAACATTCTTGTTTTTTAAGATGGTGTTGTCTATGTCACATTTTGTCTGTGTTTGCAAAGAGGGTTTACATGGTTAGGAGGTCATATGAGGACAGGTTGAAGCAGCTAGGTATGGAACCCTCTATTTCAGAGTTATTCACTACTCTAAAACCCTTGTTTGAACAATCTCTGCTTAAGGGTAAGACTAAAGGATGCTGCTTACTGAAGGGCGGGAATGACAGAACCCACATACTAAACAGAGGACTGCCTATGCCTTTGCGTGAAGGAGGGAATTAACATAATACCTTGTCTTGGTGGAAGGAACATGTTTGTGCTATTGCCATATATGTGGAACGATCAGAAATAATGGTCTGCTACTTCCAGTGAAGCCCTTCTTTGTGGCTCGTTGCATGGCATTATTGAAAGGGAGGGTGCTAAGAGTTGCCTTCATATCTTTGCTGCGTGATTTTAAAGTTGTAAGTCGTCCTGCAAGTGGTGGCTTAAAATCAGCTTAGAAATTGAAGACTTGGAAACATAGAACAAAACAGACCTTAAGATTATCTATTGGAATAAAAAAAGTAGAATACTAAACATCTTATCTTTTGAATCTTTGTCTTAGGCCTTGTGCATTCAAATATATACTCTCTTTTTTGCAGTTTAACATGTATTACTAAAAAGAAGATTGTGACAGGTCTAAGACTGAGAAAAATAACAAACTTGCAATAACCCTCTTTGAATTGCTGACTTCAGGGTTTCTGAAATGATGGACATATAGGTTGATCCTAAATGTAGAGAAACACGAAAGAAGTTTGTCAAAGCTTTAAGTTACAAGTGCTAGAGTAAGATCTCAGCACTGGGTAAATGCTTTTCTTCTTGTTCGTGCCATCTTCTTGAAAGGTGTGATTCAAAGATGTGGAAATCAGAGGAAAGACCCAATTAATCTGACCTTTCTTCAACCAAATGGAAACTATTGTAAGCAGTAAGGCTTACTTTTTACATCCATTGTACTGAAGATTATCTAATTGACACAATTTGGATAAAGTATGAATAAATGTCCACTTGTTATCAGTGTCCATTTGAGTTATAAAGACAGTATCTTTAACCTTGTTTTTGTCTAGCATAATGTTATATCATACAGTATGTGAAACAACATATAGTTTATGTCTTTTTGTTCTTGGAAAAGTGTTTCTCAAAGTTTTGTTTGATTTTGGATGATATTACACCTAAGATAAGAATAAGAATTGTGTGGTGTTTTTTTTTTTTTTTAAATTGTAGAATCTGTCATTGTCTCATGGAAAATTGCAGTGAGTTGAAGAACAGAGTGGCTGAACAGAAGATTAGACTACTGTGGCTCTTTCCAGTGCATGTTATAATCCTCAATAACTAATTTCCTTGAGTTTTGTTTCTATCCATAATTCAGTAATGCACAAGGAATTGTGAAGTTTGCCTTCTTTTCAGGAGTGCAAAACTCTTCTTACAGAAGATCAAGGAAGAATCCTATGAGATCAGAATACTGGAGTATTCTTATCCCAACAGTCACTGAAATATGTTCAAGGAGCATTTTTATTTGTTTAACAATGTATCCTGACCACCTATCAGGAATGGGAGATGGAAGAGTGTATATTTCATCTAGGGTTGCCTCATCCTGAACAGTTACACTTTTGTTATAATCATTATTGCTTTCCTTAGATTAATGAAGATGGACGCTGAATGACAGAAATGTGGGGTGCGGACCATGGTCAGTGGAAGGAAGGTGTTAAATGATCAGCAGTTGGACACCAGGAGGAGGGGTGATAGGGGAGTTACTCTAGCTGCAGTCACCATCTCTAACTTTGAAACAATTTCTCTCATTTCATAGCTTAACTGTAATAATCTGTAAAAATGTAATGAATGTAAAAACATAGTGTGTTTAAATACTGGTATCTCAGCTGCTCTCTAGACTACTGTGAGGACAGTAAACATATGACCCAATCTATTTTGTTATCTTGCAAAAGTTTCTGAGGTCAATATTTTTTTCAGTTGATAGGTGCTGGGGTCCAGGAACCAATTTGCACATCTACTGCATATGGAAAAGCAGTGAAATAAGTTATTATGTCATGTCCAATTAGCTGATGGTAACTAAATGTTCTCATTTTAAAAATGGTATTATGACTATATGATTTTATAAGTGGGTTATGTCGCGTAGGCAGTTCTCTTGTTCACTTTCTCAGGAACTGCTCAGGCATATACACATTAAAACAGTGTTGCCATTTGTTTGAATTAAGAAAGAAAAAAC
>NW_009610674.1:16223-17738 GCF_000690535.1 Cariama cristata
TCATCTCTGATTGTGCCTGTAGTTTAGCATATGCCGTGTACAGGCTTTCAAATACCCTGAAGTATGAAGATCTTACTATTTATGACTTTACACAGAAAAGATGGAGGACCATAAACTAAACAAACTTGATTTAGAAAACAGAAGAGAGGTTTTGAAAAGTTTGTTTTTCTGTCCAGCTCCAGTGAGGAAAATGACATCATTTCTTTGACAAGGCTCAGGATGTTACTTTGGTCTGTGGGTCCATAATCTCAAAATCCACAAAGTAAATCTAGATTTCTGATTTTGAAGAAGTGGGAAAACTTGTATTATTTGAAAGCACCTAAGAAAAATGACCTAGAAGATCCAGAGCTTGCTTGTAAGACCTTTTCAATCCTTACATTTTCTGTTAGGTTTGTGATAGCCATTATACTTCTTGGCTTAAAATAAAAGGCTCATTTATGCAAAATTCTTCCTACCCAGTCTGGGTAAACCACAGTTCATTCAGAGAAATTTCTGAAAGCTTCACTGTCACGTGACGGATGTGAAGGAAGGAAAAGTCTTAGCTTTGGCTCAGGCAGTCCCGTAGTGATTCATGTATGTGTATATTCATGACACTTTTGGTTGTGGACTCTTAAGTCTATATAAACCACACAGTGTGGCCTGCATTCAATTTAATGTGCAGGTATTATAGAAAATGACACCAGGGCTTTAAGGAATTGTACTACTGAACAGGGGCGCTTGATTTCTGATTCAGCAGGGAACAGTCTGAGACTGACTGCACTAGCTGGTATACAGACGTATGGCAGTTATTTTGGGTAATTGGAGATATCCTAGCTACCTGCGTAGGTGTGTCTGTTTTGTTGCCTGTTATGAATGTTGAATGCAGCAGTATATCTTTTGCTACTTGTAAGTCTCCCTTTGTATTAAACAGTTGAAATAGAACGAATGTATTTTTTCTGATTTCATTGTCCTGTCTTTAAATATCCATCTATGTATTTGGAGTTACAATGGCAAAACTTGAGAATTCTTCTCAGGAAGACTAGACTGATTTGTGAATGTCAGACAATACTTCATCTCACACGTTTACTGGTGATCATCTGATATCAGCAATGTCATACAAATGACACCACCTGTATATACATCTCGTGTATATATGGGGAAAGTACAGCAAGTTTTACTGCCTTCTGTTGCTTTGTGGGTGTGGTGTTTTGTTTTTTTTAAAGCTTCTTCAGGTTGGGGAATCCCAAGTGGGTTGATCTAACTGCTTAACTGTTCTAAGGGGATGGAAATAGGATCTGTGTTTTTATTCATGTCAGTACAATATATCTCCTGGTATAACTTACTTTGTGCATTCAGACATTTATCTTTTAAGACATGTCCAATTGTTGCTAAAGATAAGAGCTCAGATAACTTCAAACTTTTTCTGGGCTTGCCTCATAGAATCATTATGGTTGGAAGAGACCTCAAAGATCATCAAGTCCAACCGTATACCAGATGCTACCATGCTCATTAAACCCACTAAACCATGTCTCGAAT
>NW_009610675.1:0-2023 GCF_000690535.1 Cariama cristata
CCGGGGCAGACGGCGCCGCGCACCCCCCGGGCTCCCTGGGGACACACTGGCCCCTTGAACCCTCGGGCGTGCCGTGCCGGATCGCGTCCCGCCAAGTCCCTCCATCCCTGCAGGCTCCGAGGGCAGCTCCTGGGGGGCTCTGGGGGCTCGCAGACCACGGTAGGGCATTGGCAGGGTCCATACCAGGCTCCGGGAAGCTCGCCGGTGCCGTACAGAATAATAAGGGTGGATGTAGCAGGGAAAACCCCACTTCCACGACTTACTGCTGCCTTTGGCGGTGCAGCACGGCTCCGGGCAGCTGTTTGTGCAGGGAAGTAAAGTGATGCACTAAGAAAAAGATGAAGAGGCACCTGCTGTGCCCAGGCACCCAGCATTCACCCAGTACATTTCTGCTTCTGCTTTGGTTCCCTGTCGATGGCGCTAACGTTTGTGGGCATAGCAGGTACATCCCAACACAAGGCCTGGAGCACACTGCCACAGACAAATAACCAAACATGCATTGCACAAGCAGACATCTCATAGATATGTTGGTGGGAACGACCCTTTGGAGGTCTCTAGACCAACCTCCTGTCCCAAGACAGGTTGCTGTCAAATCTAAATAAGGATGGCTGTGACTTTTTCCAGCCAAGTCCTGCAGACCTCCAAGGATGCAAATGCCAACACCTCTCTGGGCACTTGTCCTATGGATGCACAACCCTCCAGGGGAAGTGTTGTTTAATGCCCAGTGCAATTACATAAACTCTCATAGAGGAACTCGGCAACAAATTTCCAGAACCCAGCAGTGACCATTGGGACAAATCTTAGGAAGGTGCAACCCTCATGCTCTGAAAACACTCCCATAAGAACACAGGACTATGGAGACATATATGTGGTAGGGCTCTCAATAGGCAGATAACCGTATGAAACCAAACTACCCAGGCAATAAATGAGAATGGTGACTTTGCCAAGCTGGTGGTGCACTGCTGCATTTCACACCGTCCTCCATCAGGCTGTGTATCTGGGAAGTTTGCTTTGCAAACTGTGTAAAGGTGTGTGCAAGGCTGTGAAATGTAGCACTTCCTAGTGACACTAGAACTCCAGCTGAATCTGTAATTGCTCCTATCCCTCCAGCAGTATCCTTAAATGTCTCATAATGAGGAGGTACTACCAAGACCTCTTATCCATTACTGAGATCAGTGTTGTTCTCCAGTATCTACCTGGGCTTCTTATTTTTGTTTTCCTACATAGGAAGGTGACTGTCCCACCTCCTGCATGTGCAACCCTGCTGCAAGGACTGGTGATTTTAGGAGAGGGATCAAGGTAAGTATGGACAACATTAACAGTCACCACCTCACACCAGTCCTACTACAGTAAGAAGAGAAAGCCCTGCTCTCCTCCTATGCTGTCTTGAGATGCGCCATACCCCTCCAACCGTGGAAGCACAAGAGGTTGAACAGGGTTGCTGTTGGGGAAGGGTTATGGCTGCATGTCAGAAAAGTCTGTAGCTTCATTAATAAGATAAGATTGGAGTCTCAGATACCATGAAAAATGGAGTGAAGAAGGGCAGCCCAACTCTCTTCACCCCTTACACAGCTCCCCGGACATACAGTGATCCTCACTGCCCTAGGACACTATTGACTCCCCACAGCTTTCCCTTTGAACTGCTCTGTTGCAGCCTCGTATCTTAACCTTGTTGCCCAAATATTCAAGGAGCAGCAAAATTCCATTTTTGTTTACCCCTCTGAGAAGCTTTTCTCCTTTTCTATTCTTGGCAGGGTTCATTAGGTGCAACACAGTGACTTGCTGATTTTGTTACCCCTGTCCAGGGGTGTTAGCATAAAAATGCCTTCTGAGGCTATTTTTCACCAAATTGTATAGGAATGACTGAGAGTGGAGGGTTGCTTTTGATAACCCTCTCATTTCCTGACTCACTTCTTGCTACCATGACAGCATTCAGAGGATACATGCCTGGGCATCAAGGAAGTATGGATATTAGTGTTTGCACTAAAGAATGCAAGTCACAGAATCATAGAACAGTTTGGGT
>NW_009610676.1:0-222 GCF_000690535.1 Cariama cristata
CACGTGCTGCGGCGCCGCAGGGGAGGGAGGGAGGGAGAGAAGGGGCGCGGGCGCGTGCCGCGGCGCCACGTGACTCCCCCGGCTTCTCACCCTGCTGTGCCCCTCCCTGTTACCATGGCGTCGAGGCCCCGCCCTCCCGGGGAGTCATGGCAACGGGGCGGGGCGGGGCCGTGTGCAAACGGCGGGGGGGGGGTCCCCCCACGAACGGGGCCGGGGGGGGGG
>NW_009610676.1:249-1388 GCF_000690535.1 Cariama cristata
GGGCTCAGAGTCGAGGGATTTTGTTTCTTAGCCGTTAACGTGCCTTAAGGGTGACAATGTTTAAACCTTGATCTGCAGAGAATCCTGCCGGTCTGGGATATCAGCCCACAGCCGGGGTCAGGAGCAGGCCCAGGGAGGGTGATGACGAAACCATTAAGGCCTGTTGGTAACTTCACATCCTTTACTAAAACATCAGAGAAACAGCTGTTAAAAAAGCCTCAGCTGGAGCATCTGTCTCAGTAAACATCGGAAAATTCAAGCATGAGACAGAAGTCAGTAAGTTCTGCTGCTCGTGGTACTTCTTTATACAGGCTGAGTGTAATTCTGGAAGTAAACCAGGATTTGGAGCTCACAAATCACAAATATGAGCAGCAGGAGTGAGGCAGACACTTCTCTTCTTCCATAATAGGCTGTCGGTGGAGGGCTGTCCTGGTGCTGAAGGAAATATCTGGCCTTTTTCATGCTGCTGGTAATTTAAGGTGCCGTAACAGAAAAGAAAATGCCTTCTCGGTGAGCCCGTGACAGTGAGAGTTAAGAATATCATTGCTTTGCTCGCTCAGAGAGAATGAAAGTATAGCTGAAGGCTTCGCATCTCGGATAAAACCCCTCGAGAGTTACATTAGTGACTTAAAAGCCAGATCTGTAAGATAAAATTGCAGATTTTCAGTGAGAGCTTCAGTAAACAGCATGGAAGTGCAGGACTGCTGAGCAGCTGTTGAAGCATCACTTAATCTCTGTACGCTCTTAAGTAGAGCTATTTCCTCGTGCGGTATCGTGCAGGTAGGTTGCTTATTCATTTCAGTACGCGAAACATACTTGTGTCCCGCTCTATTTAGAAGTAGAGCTCGTGGGAGGCATTTGGCAACATCCCATCTTTACTCGAGGTCAGTTTTCCAAGCGCCAGGGTTGCCACAGTTAAGGCTTGGAGGTGTTTGAAGGCGGGTTGGGCCGGATTTTTATTACTTACATGCTTTGTGCAAATCCAGGCAGCTAGGGAAACCCTCGGGTTGTCACTAGGCAACGCAAGCCCCGCCCCCGGGCCCGCCCACCTCCGGGCAAACTGAGGGCAATGGCTTCACTCAGCTACCGCGCATGCGCCTGGCCGTAGCAGCCGGTGGGGTCTGCGGTGAGGCGGGCGG
>NW_009610676.1:1584-25439 GCF_000690535.1 Cariama cristata
TGTGGGGCTGGCCCTACCCGTGGAGGGCGGTCTGGAGTGATGGGCCTGCGGTGGTCTGGCGGTGTAATGAGGTGGCATGGTGTAGGAGGGGGGTAATGGGAGCTGGCACCCCCTGGGGAGTGAGCTCCGGGGATGTGGGGTGCTGGCAGTGGGGATGGGGGTGTGGGGCCTGGCAGTGGTTGGGGAAGTGGGGTTGTGTTGAAGAAAGGAGAATGAGGAGGGCTAGCACTGATCATAGGGGAAGAGGGGCTACTCCACCGCGAGAAGGGGAGTGTGAAAGCTATGGAGAAAACAGGGTGACCAGGAGAGGACCTGACCCTGAGTGAGGGACTGGGGATGAGGGAGGGCTGCTTCAAGGGAAAAGTTTGGCACTGTTGGAGATGGACATCTCAAATCTTGGTGGTAGATAAAATGAGCAGATATTGAGTACGGTGCATGGCGTTAGGCCGAGTAGCAGCTAAATCCGCTGGGCTTTAAGGCAGGTTTGTTACTGTGGTGTGAGACTACCTGGGACCGCTGATGGGGCACCAGTCTGTTCCACTGATGAAGCTCAGAGGAGAAAGGGGTGTTTCAGGTGAACCGAACAGGGTGCTGGGACTGGGATGGGGAGGAGCCTTAAACAACTGCTCTGCTGAAGTGTCTAGAGAGCTGAGTGGAAGACCTTCTCCTACTTGTGGCTGAGAGGATTCAGCAAAAATGTCACTGTTGCCTTTTTCAGAAACAGGTCCCTGAATGCCTGTTCGTAGCACTGTTCTGTTTTCCTGCCGACTCAGGAGTGGCCGTAGGTGTAAATACTGATACTGGCCAAGCGGAAAGCATTGATTAGCAATCAAAATATTTTATGTAGGAATTGTGGATACACCACACTTATGTGGCTTCTGGAGAGAATAAAGTTGAGTTATTGCATTTCCTCCCATTGACTTAGCATTAATATCTGCAGTGCTGTGCTTCGGTATTTTCCATCCTTTATCTCTCTTTGAATTACAGATGTTTTAACTCTAGCTGTTTGTTCTCTTGGCAGTTTATAAATACTCTACTTGACTTCTACTTTACTGCAAAGTCTTTCCCTTGTTTACATCACTTTGTTAGCTGTCACTGGCTCAAACATATGCCATCGATTGCTTTCGACGTGAATGAAGCATACCTTTTGATCTTTCAGATACGCTTTGTGGAAAGGTTTTGTTCTTGTTTTTGCGTTGCCTCCCCTAGCGCTGGCTAAGTGGTAGTGAAGGCGACTGATCTTTTTGTTGTCTTTTTGCTGAATGAAGCTCCACCTCATTATTTACTTAGAGAAAGAGGTAGTAGAAATCTTGTCCATAATTCTCTCTGTCCCACTGCACACTGACGGTATTATATTGGCATCCACTTCTCTCTGCTTTTCCTTTTTGACTTCATCAATTCTTTAAAAATATTATCTTTACCAAAAAATGATACTGAATCACAATTCAAATAAATCTCCTACATGTATATCCCAAGCCAGTGATCCTTTTATCAATTTAATCATTTTTTTATCTGCTCATAATAAATGCTTTGCAGTCCCCTGCCGTAAAATGTCTGAACTAGTTGTGCTAGAAGATCCTTACATCTGCACATGTGTCCATTGATGCTTTTTTGGGCTACAGGGCATGCAGAGGACTGTCCAGATGCATTTTTCTTTCAGGATCAGAGATTCTAGGTGCATCTGCAGTAGATATTATTGCAGTTTATGTAAATATATACAGAGTGTCTTCAAACTAGTTTGTTAAGGAACTGTTAGTCAAGTAGAAGCAGCAGCCAGGAGCTTGGCACGTACAAGTGTGCCAATACGTGGCCAGCTGCTGAGAGGTATTTGCTGCTACCTTTGAACTCAGCCGTACCACGGCCGTATGACCGAGAGCCTCCAAGCAAGTTCAGTGTGTCTGCAGCTGCAGTAACCGTTTAAGTGCTCTTGAACTTACTCATGAAAACCACTTAATCCTTTATTTGCTACACAGCGTACCATAAATGCGTGGGGTGTCATACGAGTACGTAGTACTTGATATATTGCTGTAGTGACATTTTGTTTCCCCCGTCATTTTCGGCATCAATTGTCAGCTTCTTTCATGGATGTGTTCATGATGGTGACAGTCAGCCTGAAAAACACCAACTGCTTAGGAATGTTAATGCTTTCATTTGCAAAATCATGCACTGATTTGAGGAGCGTCTGTTCTTACGGCCAGCCCTGGATACCTGTGGCTCTGCTCAGAGAGTCTAAGTAGGTTACTGCGCAGGCAGCTTTCTAGAGCCAGCCCAATAGATGCTTTGAGCGCTGTAATGAAGTGGAATTTAGATTAGCTGAATACGGTCCTGTGCGTCATCTTTTTAGCTGGAGATGAATGCTCGTGTTAGGAGGAGCTGTAGGCTCAGCACTTGTTTGAAGCCCGGACTGCTCTTTGGAGAAATTAACTCATGAACAAAACCGTTGGAAACTCCTGCCTTTTCTAAACTAGTGTTGTTCTGAAGAAATTAATTTTCTCTTATACCAGCTAATGACCTAGGATGCTAGACTGGTAGATCATAAAATAAAACCTATATCTTTATTCATCCTTCCTACACTGAATACTACCTTAAAATTTACAGAAACACTGTACTTTATTGTTGAACAGAAAGGCCTTTCTGCCTTCAGCTGCTGCTAAAACTGTACTAGAGGCTTTTTTCTATGGCTGCTTTTCATGGTGATTATCCTGTTGCTTTCGACCAGCAAAGAAAGTTTCCAAAGAACAGGGTTTTTACTTCGGAATCAGCCAGATGGTATAAAACAGGAGGCATCTTTATGTGCGTCTGGAGAGATTAGCTCCATTGAGTTTTGGATATTGAATAAGTGAAACAGCTGCTGCACCTGGTTTCTTTGTAAGATGTTTAACTGGTGTACTTCATTACAGCCCCGGTGAAGTCAGCGTGGCTGTTTTTACTTGCATCAGAGAGATTTGACCCTCCATGCACACAAACTAAGTATGGCTGAGGGCACTATAATATATCATCGAAGAAAGGGAAATGTTTCCATCAAAGTCTGGCAAACCAAAGGAATTTATCAGAGAGAGAGTAATGAGTATAGCGTATTTTCGACCAGCTCAGTCTTCTTCCTCTTTGGTGTATCTGTGACACTCAGGCACGCAAGACGTTAAATGGTAAAGGCAAATATTTGTTAGACTGCCAGGGACAGGTTGTTGCTATTGAGAATGGCTTTGAGAAATTTTTTTCCTGATGTA
Organism: Cariama cristata; assembly: GCF_000690535.1. NCBI lineage: Eukaryota > Metazoa > Chordata > Aves > Cariamiformes > Cariamidae > Cariama > Cariama cristata. Next base: position 4,812 of record NW_009610676.1, read on the forward strand.
GTTTCCTTAACTTGAAAATCACTTTTGTCTGATGTCTTTCCCTGTTAGTCTTACAAAGGGCAACCCTCCAACGTGAATTAATAGAAAGGAGTCCAATCTCGGTAAAAGCTTTGCTTTTCTTCTTTTTTTGACACACAGGAGTTGGAAAAGATTTTAAAACCAGGAAAAAAAGTAGCAGTTAAGCCACCAAATTGTATGTTTGGCTCAGAGCTGTATTGTACACAAAATTACTTTAGCAATTTTCAAACTGATTACATTGAAGTTGGTAGTGCCCTTTTCAGCTTGAGTTATTGATACGAGACCCATCTTACTGTAACAGCTGCAATTTCGGTCTACTAAATGGAAACAGTTGATACAGGGAAGAGCCAATGCCTCATGCTATTCAGAGTTTTCCAGCACCCGGTATGCTGATGACTGCATAAACCAAAATTCAAAGCCATTAAACAGGCCATCACGTCAACAGTACAGGTGGCAGCGAGAAAAGCACAAGTTCAGGAAAGTACAGCCTGAGCTAATTAATAACTCTTTTCTAAAATGCATTAACAAAAGACTCCCACAGCCTCTCCCTGTTGCCTTACTAATGAGACAGAACTGGATTAATGCAGTTAAGAAAATCTCTTCAGTCTCCGAAGTAGTCTTCTGATTGCATATCTGGGACAGTTCCTCTAATCAGCTTTTGGTTATTGAAGGCTATTGCTATCACCTTAAAAAGTTAATTATTTTTAGCTCAAGTGTGAAAGGAAGTCTGAGTGGAGCTTGTTTTGTAGATCCTGATCTTCTGTAGTGGTTCTTTTACAAGCCCCAGGCAATATGAAAATCTTGGGTTTTTTAATTGATGTTGGAAATCATCCCAAAATATGACTCCTCACTTTCTTTGATTTTTATTTTGAGTCATAAGGGTGTTTAAACCCTTGCTTCATTATCCTTTTAGGGTCAGTATATCACTTGGGCTAGCATACTGGTTTTGGCTTTGAAAGGGGTCTTAGAGCCTCAGCTTTGATTCAGAGTCTTGACTATTTTGCACTTGGTTTCTGGCTCAAAGCAGAGGCTTTACAGCCTCTGATTTAATATCAGTATATTATTGTAGTTGAGGTGTATAGGGGAAATCGGGATCTTAGTCACCCATTAAAAACATCTTGCTGTCTGTAGTTACAGCTAGAAGTATCTTAGGGCTGAATAATTTACTCTAAGGTCTTCCTTTTGAGCACCCAGTCCGTTAAGGCTGTTCCATCTTTGCAATAGTGATTTTTTTTGTGTGTGTGTGTGTGTGTCCCCGGTGACACGATGTGCAAGCATGTCATTGGGAGAAAGTCCTGGCTGATTACCACTAGAGGGCATTGACCATTCTCATTAATTTTATTCTCCTTCTGGAAATGCAGGAGTAAAGTATTCCCCCTGTAAAGATTTTCTGTATCACTGTGAAGACTCCTACCTTCTGCCACAAAACATGGAAGTCAGATTGGCAGGCTATATTATACATGCGTCCTAGCAGATATTCTGCAAAGCCAAGCTAGCTCTGTTGGTTGTGCTGCTTGCTATTTAGAGCTGAAGAAAAATTCAAACGTGTCAACACTAATGCTTAACCCACTTGTTCTTCTTGGTTTATGTCTCATAGGTTTGGTTTGGGTGTTCCTGTTATTCTGAGAAACTCAGAAGAAATAGAATCCAGCAAAAGAGTATTGAAAAAGCAGATGAGACAAGTGAAGAATCCTTTTGGGTTAGAAATCCCTCGTCCTGCTGCGGCTTCAGTAACAAGTCAGTGGATTTTTGATGTCCTTGATTTTTGTCAGTTTGGCTTCCTGAACTTAGTTCTTTCTGTTTTCTTGCTCTCACCCTTTTCCTTTATCAAAATTCCTCAGAACTTGCTTCCTCCCATCATTACAAAAAAAATAATTTTTACACAGCTTATAAATGTGGTGTTTTTAAAAGTGAAATGTTTGGATATTTAAGTACAGTTTAATTCTTATTAATGAAACACTTCCTGCCTTAACAGCTTTTTAAGTAACAAAAACATTTGCAGATTACCAGCTGCTGTGGGTGTTTTTGTAAACTTTACAGAATTATAGAATTCTATAGAATTCATTGTAGAATATATGCTGCTCACTTAAATCTAAGTCCAGATCTCCAGCGGTGTTTGGAAGCGCACTACTTTTAAAAAATAAATAAATAAAAATCTCCCTATCTTTCTGTCTGTGCTTCAGTGGAAACTGAATTTAAATACCTGTTTGGATCAGAGTTCAAGTAGTTCCTAACGTCCTTGAAACCACCCACGTAGGGAGGGAAATTCGTGCCCTTCTGCATCATTGGCGAGTAGTAAGGAAGGCTGAGCATCTTCCACCAACACAGAGGTGGAGCCTTCCTATGAATGAAAAAAAGGCTGCAGCAGTTTTACCCCTCCCTCAGCATAAAAAAACCCCACCAAAACCCAACAGACCCAACAACTTGGTCTTCAGATAACTTGGATTTTTCAGGAGGTTTGAGCACTTGAATTTGGTGGGACTTTTCAAGAGTTCTGCTTCTGTTTGTGTTTAGAAGTTAATGGGTTGGGTACTTGATTTTTAGAAAAGAAACAGTGCATAGATCGTCTTTTTATCCTCCCTCTGCATGACCAAGAGGGCCTTATTCTTTGAGATCACAGAGAGAGCTGTAGGCCAGTGATCCAATTAATACCGTTATCTAAGGAGGGAATGGACTTTGGGCTAGGGATTGTGCTCTTGGGTCTTCCAGCGAGTGTATAAAATATTACCAGAAGTGAAAATTTAGCCATCATAAAATGCACATGCTACTTTTGTTAGCTTAATCAGCCATTTTATCTCCTCATACCCACTTCTTTGTCTCCATTGACTTTCATAAGCACTAAAGCTGGTCCAAATTCTTAGAAGATTAGATTATAATGATAAAAATCTGGGACACTGAAGTTGTTGTCTGCTTGTTGCCCTTTAAGAACCTACATTTAGCAGTTCCAGAATTCCTGCACGTGGGTGAATTAATGAAATCCTTATTTTCTTTCTACAAGAGGGTATAACACTGACACCTGATTGTCTGGAAGACTGTATTCTTACATGCTACTGGGGCTGCAGTGTTCAAAAACTTCACGAAGCATTGCAGAAACATGTCTACTGCTTCAGAATAAAGACCCCTCAGGCATTAGAGGATGCTCTGTACAGCGAATACCTCTATCGACAACAGTACTTGTATCCTTTTTTTCAATTGTTTTGACAAAATATGCTAATTTATTGGCACAGGGAGTGTTGAGACTTGTGAACATTCAGCAGTTCTTGGCACAGTGTATTTATTTATGAATATGATGACAAATATTCTTTATGCAAACGTCACATTTGTGTACAATTGCAGCTACACTGATTGTTTTCCTTGACACATACAAAGCATTAAAAAAAATGACAAGGAAGAAAAATATTGTCAGTTACCAGAAGATGCTCAAGTTGTCGATTTTGGCCCCGTGCCTAGATCTCGCTATCCGTTGATAGCATTGTTGACGTTAGCTGATGAAGAAGACAGAGAAATATATGATATTGTAAGTACTGTAAGAATATATTTTAGAGTTGCTGTATTTAAGGTCTGAATGTTTCAGGAGACAGGCTTGAATAAAACAGCTTCCTTTCCCTGTCCCATAGAATTTGGTCCCTAACTTTGTCACTGATGACTCCAGGGGAGCATGGCAGAAGAGCAAGCATAATTGTTACATAAAAATCATGTGTGCCATTCAAAAGATGATTTTCACAAAGCTCATATCTGCCAAGGTCTCTGTGGTAAGCCCTGTGGTTAGATGAGCTAGGGTTGTGGTAGGTTAGTAAGCTATTACTCTGATTTTTCTGATCGCATAAACCTGTGGTGGAGCTCTTCTGCTGATACGGTCTTTTGGATTGCTGTTGGCAAGGTAGGAGGATTTTTTTTTTTTAGTATCTGGCACAGATATTTGAGCTGATTGCTGACTTGACTGTTAGGAACACAGAAATTACTTTTCTGCAACAGGCCTGAGTCTATGTGATGCAGTACATTATGTCTCACAGTAGCCGGCTCTAGGTCATTTACAGGAAGATGTGAAGGTCTTGCAGTAGGCTGGTATGACACACTTGGTTCCCCAAAAAGGTCTCCTCCTAATCTCTTACAGTTAAAGCAGCTTCAGCCTTGTCACATGCAGGTGAATATCCCTTCTAAACTCTAAATTGGCTGATTCTTTTTGGAACGATTTGGGGCACACTTTTATCTCCCGTCTTTTCATTTGGTTGCTAATCTGATAGCACTAACTGCTTGAACAATAGTACAAACGAACTCGGAAGCAAACTGCCTAAATCCACTGAACATTTTTCCATACGTTTGTTTGGAAATTGTGATCACACCATTGCCTAAGAAATCTGTTTGCTTTCCAAGTGATGCATGTCCTTGGCTTCTTGTCGCTTGACCTTAGGACTGCCTTCCTTCCTCCTGTCCCCACTCGAGATCTGCTCCCCAGCTATTTCCCAGATTAGTACATCTATATATGTTTAGAACTCAGATTAGTTTAATATAAAGAGACGGTAAATTTCGTATTTGAATGTGTTTGACATTAGCATGGACATGAATTTGTAACACCTCTCATTTGTTCCTTTACGTAGAAGAAGGGGATGGAAGGAGAGTGAGAGAAGTATTTCTCCTCTGGATTTAGAGAAAAGGAACACAACTAGAATCTGTTAATATGGTCAAAGGAGTAACTGTACCTGAACTTGCCAGACAAATGTCAGAATTGCATCTGTTGTTGTTGAAAAAAAAACCAACTTGTAAAATATAAATACAATGTGGAAAGGGATATTTGCCACTGTGGTCGGTATGGTATTACTGCATTATTCTCACATCAGTGCATCAAACTCCATCTTGAATTTTTGTGTGTGTGTGCATCCATCGCTATGGATGGTGTTACAGTATCTCTTTTCGGGGGGGTCTAACTTTCATCCTAACTATTTGTGGCCAGATCATCCCTATTTGGTTTTGTGCCATAATTTTCCTCTAGCTGCAGAAAATTAGCACAACCATACATAAGAGTTACAGAAATCATTTGAAGACTGGCTGGGCTAAAGTGGACGAAGGCTTAGATCTCAGGCCTGCGTATAAAACAGAAGATTGAGAAGTAACTTGGCTATGGTGTACAAGTATTTACAAAGAGAGAAAATACCGGGTGCTTAAGGGGAAGGGGTTCTATAATCAAGCAGCATAGCGTTTCTACTAGATCATAGTATCACTCTATATGTTTCTTTACTATGGGACAGCATAACAGAGGAGACACTAGCTTGAGGATCAAGGTGCTTGCGTTAGGAACTGGTCCCACTCACAGTTAAAAAGTTGCCTCGGTGTCTGAAGAAACTAGGAATTGAGGAGGTGAGTCGTCACTGAGAAAGCACTTATGGTGGGATGACATAACACAAATACACTGAGAACAGTTACTTTTAAACTCCTCTTATCAAAACACAAAATCTGTCATTTTAATGGGGATTTAATGGTTTTCAGGTTCCAAAACAAACAAAGCTAATAGTGGTTTGGGGTTGGTTTTGGTTTTGCTTTTTGTTTTGTTTTGTTTTTTTTTTTAGGCATTGTGATTTAGGAAAAAAGACCTTATTGCCAAAGAATAGTAAATTCAGTTAGTATAAATACATATGTATAGGTACATATATATTTAAACTCTGCATGTCATTAATCATGTATGGATTTTGAAGTGCAAGTCTGATTTGCCTTTGAAATTTTTTTTAAACAAAACAGCTTTTTTCTATATTTCATTTCTCTTTTGACAGCTTCTGGGAACTACAATAATATTGAATTTCACTTTCTTTTTTCCCTGCTTTTCAGAGGCTATTACGTAATTTGGGCAGGGTTAGAGGTATTAGGCACAGCATGCAAGCTTCAAGTGCTTTTATTTTCGGAAAAATGACTCTAAAGTTAGCCCATGGGGTCCTTTCATAATCCTTTCCAGTGAAATTTGTCTTTTTCCTACTCTGTTTACAAGCCAATCAGCGACAGTTCTAAATGTTTTTTGGAGTCTAAAAACTGCAGTCCCTGTGTTTGTGAGGAAAGTGGGATAAAGCAGAGAAGACTTTGCCTTTTACGTGTTCCCTTGTAATCCTGCACTCAAACTTCAGCTGACAGGGTCATTGCTTGTGTTGAAGACAGCTCGGGGTGCGGCTGCAGAAGTTGTACTGGACTTAAGCGCATGTGCTCGCATGGGGCTCGGTTGCTGTAGGAAACTCCTTGCAGCTTGTCAGCTTCTAGGTGGGAGAGGAGGAGCTCATCGTGAGTTAGTGGAGTGGAAAGAGGATTGTAGGAGCTGCTACTTCTGGTTGCAATCATTATGCAGGGAGTCTCTCTGAGGCATATCCGTGACTGTGTAAGCCAGCCCTACCTCAGCTGCATAAGCATGTACCTTCAGGAGGACTGTGTGTGCTTAGGTGCCTTCTTGGTTTGGGGCCTAATTCCATTAGGTGAGAGCAGTCAGAGCAGGTCTCTGCTGTCAGCTGGCCATGGGAGGGCTCCCTGGAGAACCAGGATGGAAAGCTGAAGCACCACAAAGTGCTGGTTTGTGCCGGGTCCTGTTTTTGCCTGGTCCAGCCTATTTTTTTGATCTATACGTGAAGTCAACATTGTTGAAGTCCTGATTGTCTAAGGAAATAAGCAGGTCAGAGGTTGTAACAAAGTATGCAATCTTTCAAGCAAACTGTTCTATATGAATCATATAATGAAATAAATGTAGCTTTTTTTCTTTTTTTGGTAGATTTCAATGGTGGCTGTAATTCACATTCCTGATGAGAGCTACAGGCTTTCCTGCAGAATATTATATCAGTATCTACTTCTAGCTCAAGGTCAATACCATGATCTGAAGGTAAGTCACGTACTGAGTCTTGTTTCGTTTGGGCGACAGTGTTAAGTTTAGTTTGTGTAGGCTTTCAGGAGCCTAAATTAGTATAAGACTTTTATTGTCATGCAAAGAACTGGATAATAGTTAAAATTATTTTATCAGTTCAGTCATTCCAGACAAAATTACTGTACAGAAATACTTTATATGAAAATACGCAAGATTTCCTGGAGGAATGACTTGATTCTAGGTTAGAAGGCCTAAGTCACGTCCACCGATTAAAGCAGTAGTAAGAAATTAACTAGCTGTTGAACGCTTCCTCTCTACAGAACGTTTGTTACCTTCCTGCTAGTATCCAGCACTTTCTCCTATACTGCCCTTCAACTGGGAAAGCCTCAGAAGAAACATTTGTTTTTAAATTTGTTTTTACTGCAATACATGCACAAAGGTTGAGGATCTGCCTAGCACGTACCATTATAAGTTAAACCAATATTCTCCTTATTCCGTTCCAATTTCTGTTATCTCTGCATGTTGTGGAACCATCTTTGGCCTGTGTCTATCAGGCAGTTGATGATGTGATTCTATGTGATTCACTTTTATATTCCTGTCATAATAAAAATAACATACGGTATTGATAAGCTAGAAATCGGGCCAAATTAATTCAGTTGACTCGATTAGCATTCATTCAGAAATAGATTTGCCCAAAGAAATGTTTGTCCTGGCCATTTTTTGCTGACAGAATTGATCCAGGTAAACTTCCCCGTTGATCCCTTTAAGCTTTCTTTTCATGAATGGTTGCTGTTGTAAAAACACTGCTTAAACTGAAGAGAAATAACTGTGCAGCTGCATTTTGTGTAGTTGTATAGCGTGCTCTCTACGGGCATCTTTGGCTGCATGCTAGTTTACTGGCTTTATTAAGTGATCACGCCCAGAAGAATTTGTGTTTCACATAAAATAAAACAAAAAGGAGTAGGGGATTGTAATATGAGCAAGAGTGGAATGGGTTGAGTGAAGTTGATTTGACAGCTTGGTGGATGTGCTTTTGGTAGGAGTGGATAGAAGCATGCCTCTAGGCCTAGAGGATGATATACCAGAAACAGAAACCCGAGCTGCGCAAAACGTGAGCAGTTCTGTTAAAGTTCATGCATGTACATTGATTTGATTCAGCTAAGATTTGATGACTTACCCGTAATATTTTCCCAGTGTTTTATGTAACTTTATGCTTCTGAAATACCTTTAACTGAAGGCCTGGCAACTGTCAGGGCTCACGCAGAGAGTGAGTCTGGCACTATTTGACCCAGTGGAAACCAATGAATCTGACCCAGTGGAGCTTCAATCGTGTCTGTGTGTTCAGGTATCGGGGGAGAGTTTGTTGACTTCTAAATGTTTGCATATGTGTGTATTTTAGCAACTCTTCATGTCTGCAAATAGTACTGCACCGTCTCCAAGCAATACATCCCCTGGTGAGACAAGCACTGACAGAAGCTTGCTAGAAAAGGCCGGACTGGCTGAAGATGAACCAGAATTGCATGAAGAAAACAGTAAAGACTGTGTTGTTTGCCAAAATGGCACAGTGAACTGGGTACTCCTACCCTGCAGGCACGCGTGCTTGTGTGATGGCTGCATTAAGTATTTTCAGCAGTGTCCAATGTGTAGGCAGTTTGTTCAAGAATCTTTTCCACTTTGCAGTAAAAAGGAGCAAGATGAAGATGAATCGGCCCATATCTTGCAAGATGTTCTTCCTGGAAGAGTTTTTTAATGAGGAAAAAAAATAGAACTGCGTTGTACGCACCAAGATTGAATGTAGAAAACAGACTGTTTATGGGAGGATATGTAGCATTAACTTGTACGGGTTTGCTTTTTATTGTGAGGTAATTTTCAGCTTCCTTATTTTTCTTCACTCTATATGCTCACAGGAACACTATGCTTATCCATGCACTGCGGACAGAAGAAGTGTGTAGGATATCTTTGAAGGATGTGATTTTATTTATAACTTCATACTAGTTTTTCATGGAGTACTATTGGATGCTATTTTGCTTACTAAATTTAGTATATCTACTAAAAAAAGAATAAAACTTGCAAGTGCAGTTGCACGCAGCTCATTCTGTATTTATTGTATTTAAAATACTAGGGCAATATATCATTTTAACTTGGTATGATTTAGAAACATAGCACTTTACAGAATGTATCAAATGAAGGAACGTAAATATTCTTTGTTGTTAAACCCGTGTATATTTATTTTGTAGATGAAGGCTGAACTGTGGCAGGAGCTGGGAGTTGAAGGTGTGATTCAGGACATTGTTTCTGGCTGTTTTGAAAGATTTGTGCGTGCGTGTGTGTGAGGGACCTTAGCCAAAGCCCCTTCGAACGAGTGGAAAGATTTTTGTTGCTTATTGTTGGCTTGAACTAAACGTTGCTGACACTTTCAAGCCAGAGCCTCTGCTATGTCATCTGGAGACACAGACTTTTCAATCTTGTTAGCAATGGCTGTAAGAACCTGTTCTCCATGCAAATGTTAGTTAATTACTCCATAGAGTGGTTACTTGGGCAGTTTTGTGGTGCTATTCTTGTACAAGTAGCCTGCTTTGGGGAATTTCCAACTCTTTTTGCTTGTATAGTCAGCTTGGATGCAAACTTAACCATTTACCTTTTATCAGTAGTCCCAGGGAATTTACTTATTCTAATAAAGAAAGAAGCTAAAGAATAGCAAAAAAAATATTTCTTTTTCCCTCCAATGGTGTACTGTCAAAAGCAATAAAAATGGCTGTTGAGAAGAGAAAGTGGTGGTTTGCTTCTTAAGAGAGAGCCAAATGCTCCTAAAGACAGACGGGCTGGGTTTCACATCTGCTTGTATAAGGCAAAAATACAAATGCTCGTTAGAACCTGTAGAAAATGGGGAGCAGCTGCTTTCTGTCCTCCCTCTTGTTCCCTTGCTGCTTTTCCCCACATCCAATTCCGGGACAGCTGCTCGGTCTCGGGGAGAGAAAGCTGTACTCCGAGCTACTTGGCTGCGCTCTCCTGCAGCTCCTTTAACGGTGCTGCCAGTACAAGGTACACACGAGGTGCTGCACACCTCTGAACCAGGCAAAGAAGCTTCCCCTACTCAAAGGTATTCCATCTTCATCTTTCCATCATTATTTTTGTTTGTTTGTTTTTACCATGACCCTCCTTCCAAACTCCTGGCGATTGCCTCCGAGGAGAAGATTTAGGTGGTGGTGGTGGAAAGAGTAATGCTTAGTTGTAAAGACAGATAGAGGTTAGGAACTGATGCATGTAGCCATGGATTTCCAGCTGGCGATCAGCAGGCTGTTTGTAAGACGAGTTGTCTGATCTCCGTAAAGTGACCTTCCTTGCCAGGGACAACTCGGCCGTAAACGGCTGGCCAAATCAGTCTTTTTGTTTGCACTGTATATCAAACAGGAATTAAATACCTCGGTGTCTGTGGGGACTGATTAGTGCTTGCAGAGAACTTTAGAAAACAGATGGTTCTGTGCAGAAATCGTCAGGGCATAGAGTGGGGTATGTGCTGCAATTCAGGAGGCTGAGAGCAATAAGAGGAGAGCAGAGAAGAGTGTAATAGCAGAAAGAACGAGTGCTGGTGGCAGCAGGGCCATACCTCAGCTAAGAGCACGATGCAGATGTGGAGCAACAACAGTGTGATGCAACTCAAGCGGACCCAGAGCTGCCTCTATTAAGAGAGAGTATAAAGACCGTAAATATCAACACGGTGTCTTCACCACTCGGGATGTATCAGAGAGGCATGATGAGGGCTTGTTCTCTGTCTCACTGTAGGCAGTCCTCACCTTGGACACACTCAGACACGTGTGTGTTGGTGCTAGTGAGAATGTGAACATGCAAGAACGAGCGTGAAAGGATGAGTGGGTGAAATCAGTCTTAAAAATCGCCTTCCCTTTCCACGTGGTCTCGCGTTGAGTTTTGCTGGCTTGGTTGCAGCACACCTGGTGAAGGCAGCTGCTGAGTTTAACCTCCCTATCTATGTCACTAGCCTTGTTCTGCCATTAAAGAGGAGTAGCTAACGTGATGATGGGGGAAATAATTTCTCTTCAGCATTCCCTTCATCTCCATGCGTTGCTCTTGTGAAATGGAAAGCTGGTGTGAATTGTTGTAGGCCTCTGTGGGCTCTCAGAAAAATTAATCTGAAGACCAAAGAGCCTGAGCCATGACAACAGCTGTTTCCGTAGCTTGTGCTACCAGCCTGTGGGGTAGTGGCTGTGCCGCTCGTTATTCCAGAGGAGCAGGTTAACGCTGCACTGGTTCTAACCTGGAGTTGGGCACCGCGTGATAGTTCGCAGGGACTTGGTTTGTCCGTGTAGATGATCAAAGAGGTGGTGTTTACTGCTTGACCACAGTAGTCTCTGACATTAAATCAGTTAATTAAAATTTCTCAACAAGACAGTGTGATCCAAGCTTGTGGGCTTGTTTAATCTCCAAGTGAAACGGTATTCAAGCAAACCCCACAGTGAGTTGCCTGGTCTGTCCCATCCTTCAGCCATTCGATGCCAGTATTAAATAATAATGGCAAACAGGATGTAGCTGTGCTGAACTGCCGGGCCGTGCATTTACCATTAAGTCTGTGCCAGCTTTTCATTTGTTTCATGGTCTTTTAATAGCATTTTCCAGAGATGCTTAGTTGCTTTATCAGATCTCACATGCTTCCTTGCTGGCCCAAATCAAAGACCTGACAGAGAGTTATAAAAAATGCGATAACTGGCTTATTAAGTTTGTCCTTCTTCTAAGAAGCCATCTCAAAATATAGATCAGGTGAGAAGTAAAAGGAGCAGCTCTAAAGCTGCCTTGTGTGTCCCTTGGTTGTCTTAAAACAGGGATTCAAGGCTCTAAGAGAGAAATAAAACTTGGCCGTGACCCACAAAACCAGAGTATATTGACAGAGGCTGTTCTGCTCTGTCGCCCTGTTGTGATAGAGGTAATATAACACTCCTCTTCCACTCATTAGAGATGATGTTTATGGATGTGGTGACATCCAGGAACATATGCAGACTTCTGGCAACAAGACTTGCTTCTTTTCAGCAGCGGTGGGGTATTACAAATTTGTAATCATTTTTGCTGCAGGAGAGAGGTGGGAGGTACCTCACCGCTTCGTTTGGTTCATCAACTCTAATCAGGGCTGCGGCTTTGAAACGAGTTGATCAAACTGAGTGGTGTTACTTAGGGATGTCCCAAGGTGCCTTTCCAAATGCCAATGGACTATGACGTGGACATCTTCCTTCTGTAGAGAAAGTTGCTCTGTTAGGATCTTCCTCCCTCCCTCCCTGCCTCCTCCAAGTACAGGGCAAACGGTAAGAGGGAGATAATTCAGGTCAATTCACCTTAAAATGGTTTTCCCATTCCCCTGAGGAATTCAGAATTCCCAGAAGCCGCTTTGCAAACGGGTTCAGGCCCTGACCCCTACTCCTCGTGGGCTAAGATGGTGCTGCGTTCCACTGCAGACCCTGTAAAGTCTCACCGCCACCATTGTGGATGACCATGCCGGTAGCCAACACTGCCAACCGGGCACGATGCTGTTCCCCGTCAGGGGATAAGAGAAGGGGAATTCAGCATCTCATGTTTTGGTGGGTCTGAGCAGATGAGAACCCACGTACATGTTTCGTTCAGCTTTAAGGCAAGCTTCTGGCTGAATTTGATTAATGTGATTCATTTACTTGCTAACATCAACCTTTAAAGCTTCGGTATGGGAAAACGAGCCAGGGGTCTGAGTTTCTCCTGCTAGTTTGTGCGCTGCTCAATCTCCCTGTGCCCTGACGAAGCTCTGTGACATCTGCCAGGTGAAGGAGGTCTGGGGCTGACATGTGCAACTGGCCACCAGTCACCATTTGCTCAGTTGTCCTGATGTCCAGAATAAACAAGGACTGGCCTCTGTCCCTGCGGCGGACTTGCAGCCCCTGCAAAGGCTGTCCCTGGTGTCCTGTATGTTTATAGCTAATGGAAATAATGCCAGGGATGGCTGAATTTTATCTGATACAGCAAAGTCCTCTTCTGAACTAAGCCATTTGAAAGGCTTGGTATTGTCTTGCTGGAGTATGTGGGGCAGGAGGGGCAAAAAGAAAACCAGGCTTAGGGTTATTCAGAAATATAACTTTAATATTACTACCATTTTAACGTTGCTTTGATGGCATACAATGGCTTTGTAACGCAGATGCATACCTGAGCGCAGCTATCAGGCCACACCTGAGAGTTGCAGAGTCCCATGGTTTGCAGGGTCCCCCAAAAAGAGCCAGACCCCCCTCCCTGCCTTGCCACCGCTCTCTGAAGCAGTGCTAGCCACGATCCCCTGGGATGTTTGCCCAGCCAGCGCCCGCAGAGAGGCTCAGAAAGTCTCTGCTGAACACTGCGGAGTCGCTCGGGCAGCTCTACACACTGTTTATGTGTTGCTTTTACTCCCTCGTGTCCATGAGCGACATTGGGTAGAGAGATGCGAGCTTGTAGTGCAGCGATGGTTATACCTGTAAGAAGGGGCTTCTGCTGGTTTGGTTCCGTCGATTGGTGGGAATGTGCAAGCCCTACATCAAGGCATCTTTGTCTGGATGCTGCTGCGTCGGAGCTAGGGGAGTTCCTCCCCTGATTGTGCCATCTCATAATGGGAATGATGTAAAACGGTAAAAATACCATATGTAAACATAGTCTTAAGACTAAGTGAAGCCTTCAGCGGAGTCTGATGTCCAAAGTGAGGACTGTCTCTGTTTCTCTGACAGTATTTTGAAAAGCAATGACATTATAAATTCATGCTGAGGTTACTAAGCCTTCATCGGGGTTCAGAGAAACCCAAAAAGCTCCTTTTACTCCTCCTCCCTACACATGTACTCCTCAGCGATAGAAAGGGCAATACTGTGATGTTTGCCATAGTCGTGACATGAGTCGTCACTGCATTTCCATTCTTCAGAAAACACCTGTACTACCTGTGCCGTGTCTGGATGCTCCTGAGGTTCAAGTGAATCCCAGAACTATTTCTGCGGGACCGGCAATAAATTATCTGGACAATTAGTTGCCATCCCTGGTTTATATCCTCAGCCTGCGGTGTCCTTGTATCAGCAGAAGATTTGTACCTAGAAAGCTTTTCTAGGTTTTAGATGCCTCCTCCAGCTTTTTGTCTTCATCAAATGAAGGCTTTTGGCGGCTCCTAATATTTTTTACTCTCCCATTGCATAGCCACTTCACATCTAATATTTCTTGGCAGATTTTTCAATAGTAGCTATAGTCAGGGGACTAGTGAGAAGTCTAATGCATCACTTATCTCTCTCATAGTGCTATTTATTTCAGTGTCCATCAGCTCCTTGTGAGCAATATTTTAACAAACAGGCTAGAGGGAGGATTGCTAACTTGTGAATTATCTTGATAGCTGTTCCTCTTCTTTTTTTCCTTTAACTCTGCAGATGCTCTTGAGTTCGGAGGCAGTGAGACCCCAGAGATCTACCAGGGATCATCCTGCATCAGTCTCCTGCCACCAGAATTGACTGTGCGATATAGATGTTCTCTTCTGTCTTAGCTGGTCAAAGGCAACACAGACACCATGCTCAAAGGTATTTGATTTTGGTCTCCAGCTCCTGGGGGTCCTCGATTTCAAGGATTTCCCCTGTAAGGCTGCAAGCTCAAAATGCACGAGCTTGCAGGAAGCCTGGGATGGGATATTGCTGGCAGTGAGGCTGAGGATAATTACGGCAAGCGGGGAGCCCCGAGGGAGTCAGGCACCGCGTTTTCTCATGTGGCTTTCTCCGCTTGCCAAGGTTAGCAGACCCCTTTCTATGGCGGCACATTTCGTTGATCAAAGTAAGCACAGGGCAGCGATTTATGGTGTATGACAGGTTGAAAAGCAATGCTTTTCACTAGACGCTGCCGTATGCGGAGAAGATTGACAACCCAGCTGCTGCCTTTCTTTCAAAAGCCGGCTTCTTTCTAGGTGGTCAGTACCAAACCCTGGCTGGAGCGCCTGCAGCGTCATCCAAACCCTCCTCCGCTGGGACAGCTTGAATGACACAAGAAGTTACCTTTACATTTTGCTATAGGACCGAAAGAATGATGTTTGCCAAGAGCTGGTGGATTCACATTCAAGAATGGCTATAGCTTTTCCAGTCTTTCAATCTGTAAGTATCTTCCCAGAGACATGAGAATGTGTAAATAAGTCTGCCAGCTCCAGTTTTCCCTTTCAGCGCCAACTTCTAACGAAAAAGTCTCCGTCAAGTCCAGCAGCATTTAATGCTCTATCATTAACAAACCGTTTGCTTTTCTCCTATCCTGAAAAACGTATTTGATAATATAAAGGACTCTTGATCCATCCTATGACATATTTGGATGGGGTCATTTATTCCTGCATTTTAGCAGCCTCTGCCTTGGGGTTCCCACGGTCTAACTGCTGGATCTACTTGCAGCAACCCATCAGACACTTCTTTCACAGCACCTCACGGACTCAGAAATTTCCAGGCTTTGCAGAGTTGTACCCTCAGCAGTAATTTGCTGGGCTTTATTTTGCTGGGTTTGACAGGCAGGTTGGTAGTGTGCAGATTTCTCTGCAATTCACCCTGCTTCTGCTTCCAATAACTGCAGCCAGGTGAGACCTCTGCAACGTGCGGTTCCACCAGCCCCCTCTGCATACGTCTGCTGTAGCTAACTGGAGTAGGTGGACCTCCATTAGGCCACATTTTCAAGAGTGTCCTTAAATGTTTCTGGTTGGCGCACGTTTAAGTGTTCATTCTCCAAAGATTCCCGTAAAAACTGTCATAGAATCACAGAATGGTTTGGCTGGAAGGGACCTTAAAGACCACCTCATTGCCACCCCCCCTGCCATGGGCAGGGACACCTCCCACCAGACCAGGTTGCTCCAAGCCCCATCCAACCTGGCCTTCAACACTCCCAGGGATGGGGCAGCCACAGCTTCTCTGGGCAACCTGTGCCACTGCCTCACCACCCTCACCGGGAAGAATTTCTTCCTGATCTCTCATCTAAATCTTCCCTCTTCCAGTTTAAAGCCATTGCCCCTTGTCCTATCATGTCCTCCAGCACGGCCAATATTTCCCTTGTCCCACATAGTTTGAAGGCTACTGAAAGAGGTGGTGGGGACAGAGAGGTGGCTGGATGCTGATGAAGTTGGGGACAGTCACAGAGAACGTGGTAGCTTGTAAAGCTTTGCTCTGGAGCCAGCAACCAGTTTGAACCACAGCCGTCTACACTGGAACATGACGCATGATCTCGTATTTTAACTATGTGGTAGTCTATGCTGCAAGGAGCAAGGCAAATCCATAGAAGGGCAAGGCAAACCCAAAGACGTAGCCACTGCCTTTTCATCAAGATCTTTGTTTCTCCGAATGGGGTCCTTAAAGCACGAGGAGGAATGATCTTGTCTTTTGTACATCTCTTATTTGGAGCAACATAATCCTTTCTAGCGGGATTTGGAGATGGACCTTGGTCTGGCCGAGTGACCCTACCCGCACACATCTGATCTAATAAGGTGGTTTTATCCCCTTTTTGCATCTCCTCATTTCCATGGGAATCTTCTCCTTTTCTTTTCTTGTTTTCTTACCTCTTGCAGAGAAACTTGTTGATACCCTTGAAGACAGGAGTGGGGGCTTTGGGGCATTTTGACAGAGCTGCCAGGGTTCCCGGCTCCCCATGCCGTGCTCCTTGGGGAAGTGGTGACCGCTGTGCTCTACCGGGTGGTGGCTGGAGATGAGTTTACATTTACAATGTTACCTATTTATTTATCTGCTGTTTTCAAGGAAACATGTAAAAACATCTGAGCAGCAATTTAAGCATCTGGCAGAGCATTGTAGAACCGGTCTGGTTCATCAGGGAGCTGGGGCTGGTATTCCCCAGTTTGCTGTTAGCCCTTCATAGACATGCCAGCCTTCATTTATGGAGCTCTCCTGAGGACTCCTGAGAAGCAACCTCCATACCAGGGTGAGCAGGCAGCATCCTGGGCAAGCGAGTGGCCCCAGACGTGGTGGGATGGAGAGAGACGCCAGGACAGTGAGTAGGGCATGGCTGAGACTGGATCCCCTCTGCCAAAGCCATCCTACCTCCCAAGCACGTGGTGCCTCACTCGGTTTCCACGTCTTGTCCCCTTCTTGTCACTTCTTGCAATGCCTTCAGAGGACTCGGGCAAAATGCAGAATACCCCTTAGTGGATCATCTCTATTTACACGTGCGCACACACGTGCTCGTTAGGGCTGTGCAGCCCTAGGTGTTACTTCTGTAGGTTTTCCTAAATGCTGTACGTTTGGAGTCAGGAGCAGGAGGATCAAGGAGAGCCATTTCCCCTCGTGTTTGCCTTTCATGCTTGGATCCCCTGCCATTTTCTCAGGTGAGAGTGTGAAGGTTTTCCTCCACCCCAGCATCCTGGCTACATCTAAACCCTCACCCAGCCTGGCAACTCTTCCACTCTCCTTTAAGGAAATCCTATCGCCCTCTACAGCAACCTGAAAGGAGGGTGTAGTGAGGTGGGGGTTGGTCTCTTTTCCCCGGTAACTAGCGATAGGACAAGAGGACATGGCCTCAAGTTGCGCCAGGGGAGGATCAGGCTGGATGTTAGGAAGAACTTCTTCACTGTTAGAGTCGTTAGGCATTGGAACGGGCTCCCCAGGGAGGTGGTGGAGTCACCATCCCTGGAGGTGTTCAAAAAACGTTTAGATGTGGCGCTTCGAGACATGGTTTAGTGGGTTTAGCGGGCATGGTGGCATCGGGTATACGGTTGGACTTGATGATCTTTGAGGTCTCTTCCAACCATAATGATTCTATGATTCTAAATTACCATTATTTTGTCAGCACCGGGCATGCTTCATTATTAATAAATAAGTAGGAAAACTGCCTTAGTATCAGTGCCGCTGACACATGTCGTGAGTTGGAACCAGGCTTCCAAAGAGAATTGCTTGAAAGGGGTAGTTAGGGAAGCAATTTCCTCACTGGTGCGTGCTAATGCACATCTCCAAGCCTGTCTTGGAGCTGCTGGAGCCGGGGAGTCGAGCGGCTCCGTTGAACGGTGCCTCCTTGGGGATCAGTGTCTTGTTTCATCAGGGCCATCTGCTTGCAACACAGCCTCAGTCAGCTCCAAGTCCTACAACAAGCTGCTTTCATTGCTGGCTGGAAATGGTTTGAAAAATCCGAGTGTTGTAGGTAAACATGACGTGAGGCTATGGGATATAGCCATCCAGGGAGTTCTTTCTCGCCGGCAGGCATTTACGGGGTGTTAGCGTGCACGAAAAGGGGCCCAGAGCCGCTCGGGCATCTTGTAGACCCATCCGAGGTGTGAGCTGGAGCTGTGCTCCGTGCCCATCCCGACACCCGCTCGGAGAGGGTGGGATGGGACATCTCTCGTGTGCCGCACAAACCAGCACGCCTAATGACCAGGCTGCCCCGAAGGCCCAGCGGGGCTTGAGTCAGGCTTTGCCCTCAACACACAGAGAGATCTTAGTTCTGCAATGACAAATTCTGCAAATATTCACTTGCTGTTGATGGCACGATAAGGTTTTGCAATGCCAAAGCCTGCGTTTATACTCAAGGGGCTATTTGAAACTGGAAAAGCTCAATGAAACTTACTGCTTGCCGGGTTCAATAAATCCTTCGCATCTCCTTCTTCCTCAGCTCCTCTTCATCACCGATTCTGTGCACGTCACCGGGCGTGAGAGCAGCCTGTGATACATTTGCCAGGGGCGCTTTTTTGAGAACCGTGAGTTAAGCTGATTTATTTTGTTGCCTCTCTCCTCCTGGGCTCCCTGTGAGCCAACTCATCAAGCGCAGAGGGCAGAGCCGGAGAGGCCGATGCCGGTGCGCTCGCAGCACAACGCGACGGTGTTTTCGGAGACGAAACAGGGTCTTCTCAAAGCAACCCTTGACAATGGCTAAACAAATACAATGTGGGCAGTGCTTCCCATGCTAACCAGTATTTCCCAGTGCTTCCACTATCACCCAGATGCTGCCACTTCTTCTCTTGCCCCTTGAGATGTGCAGCGATTCCCCTGTTGCAGCTCAAGCCGGAGGGTTAAGTGCTCTCGTCCTCCCAGCCCTCGTCCCCCATCACCCGGCGATCGCCACTTTCTCCATCAGGCGAGTCAGCACACGCTGCTTTCACGAGGATTTAGGCTGCAACATTTAATTTACCACTAACGAGGTTTAAGAAGGAACGGTTGTACATCCAGATCCGCGTGGCGAGGTCATGCATTAAGGCTGGAAGATAAGCGTTTCACCCTGCCCCAAAATAATACCAGCAAAATGGGGTCTGTGTAGAGCTAGATGGGACATTCTGGGCCTGGCATCGTCTTTTCTTCTATTTTCTTCAGTGCCGAAGAGATCTATGTCCTCCTCCCCCAGCCCCAAGTAGGACAGACCTTGGAATATCGCTGCTCCTCTCATGGTGAATTCAGACCCGAGGTCATCCCCGAACCCCGGACTGGGCACAGGAGCGTGAGCATAAATACAAATTTTTAACGGCTGCCCCATCCAGTTTGGAAATATAGACCATGTAGGGTTTATTATTTGCTTTGTATTTTTACTTTTCTCAGATTTCTTTTTTTGTGTTTGTTTTTGGCAGGGCATACTTGTAGGAATTGTAGAGCTCCACTTAACCACCCAAGGTAAGGAAAACGCCGGCATCCCAGTGGCCAATTCCCACACTTCATTTAGGAACAAACGGAAGAGATGTCGTGTTTAATTATCTCAGCCTGCCTACCATGATATTTTCCCTAATACTCGGGTTTCTAGGAAATCTGGGCCATTGTGTACTGGTGGATACACTCATCCTTTCTTCAGCTAAATATGTTATCAGATAGCTTTCACAGAGATGAGCAACTGCTTCCTCTGAACTCATGAACCGCCAAGATTCACTAATTTGCTTAGACCACCTGCTTGCCTATATATTACCGCAGGCCTCTTGTTTTCTCTCTGAATTGGTAAACAGAAACATAGATGGTGCCTAGATGTTGCTGTACTGAGCCGTGCCGGCAGTGGAGGTCGGCCAGATCGCGCCGTCAGCTCTGCCGCGGCCAGATAACGACAGCACGGACAATGCAAAGCCCCTCTAACAGCCTCTGCTTTTTGCCCCGGCACTTGCAGCCTTGCAGAAATGCTCCAGCTGGATCTACAAAGATCTCCAGATCCCCCAGGAATTGCCGTATAAAATAGAATTATCCTCCTTCTCTACCCGCTCTGCCTTGTGTTTGTGCAGAGCTGGCTGGCGTGTCTCTGCTCCCAGGACACGGTGTCTGCATGTTGGGTGCTCCATCCATGGGGAAGAGAGTTGACCACGGAGGTGTTGATGAGTCGTGTCCCCCCCCCCAGACGATTGACCCCAGAAAAGGAGATTTGCTTCCAGCCAGCTTGGGGATCCTTGTGTCGCACTGCTCTGCACGGGCACCCGCCCCGCAATGCATCTAGTGATGCAGCAGGGTAGTTCTTCCATGGGTTCCAGATATATTTTTTAAAAACCGTGGAAACCCCTATACCTCACATGCTGTTACACCAGGATCTCACTCCTCCGTATCTGCTTCCTAGGGACACTACAGGGAATAGGTACTGTGAGGTCCTGAGTGGTAGATGATTATTTTTGGTTTTATTATCAAGCGTGCTCTTGATGTCTCCTGGAGCATGGGACAGAGTCTGGGGCTTTAGTCCTTTTACTCTCACTTGTTCATGATTTGCTGCATGTGGGGGGACACCATCTCTCGCCAATCTACCTGGCCTCGCAGAGTGCTGAATTCGATGTTTCAGCCGTAAATATTCTTCTGATCTCTGCTATTGCCACTTTCATAGAATCATACAATCACAGAATC
>NW_009610677.1:0-205 GCF_000690535.1 Cariama cristata
TGCAGGGTGCTCAGTGGTACAGCACCCAGAAATTTAGGGATGGCACCATCAGCTGAAGATGCTTTTATTGCCGAGAGAACAGCTTCCCACAGAGAAACTGTTCTGAGCTAGCTATTAAAATTAACTAACAAAAAATCCTCACCCGTGACCCGACCAATTCCCGGGCAATAAGCCAAGCCCCTGCTCAGGCCAAGCTCCCACGGGA
>NW_009610678.1:0-201 GCF_000690535.1 Cariama cristata
GCATCTCCTCACCACTTGGCTGCCAGCATGGCCCAGCTCCCTCCTGGCATCCTCCTCCTCCCTGGGACACCCACCCTGGTGCCCACCGGCATCTGCTGCCTGGGCCAGGCGAGATGGGGACCCTCAGCCCCGAGGAGGAGGCGTGAGACGGTAGGCAGGCGGGGGGCAGATGGGCGGGGCGCCACGCTGGGACGGGGTGGG
>NW_009610678.1:245-2423 GCF_000690535.1 Cariama cristata
GCCGGGGAGGGGGGGGGGGCAGGAAGGGAAGGGGGGCAATGGGGACAGGAACGGGAATGAGGACAAGGATAGGGATGGGAATGGGAATTGGGACAGGGGAAAGGATGAGAAAGGGGATAGGGATGGGAATGGGGCCAGGAATGGGGATAGGGACAGGGACAGGAACAGGGATGGGGACAGCAATAGGGATGGGAGTGGGGACAGGAATAGTGATGAGAACAGGGATAAGAATAGAAATGGGAATGGGGACAGGGATAGGGATGAGAATGGGGGTGGGGATGGAGATAGAGATGGGGATGGGGACAGGAATAGGGACAGGGATGGGAACTGGGACAAGAACAGGGATGAAGACAGGGTTAGGGTGCAAGGTAGGTGGCAAGTGCCCACCCCAGGCCTGCGGGCAGGGGTCGAGGAAGCCCAAACCAGCTCAGAGGAGCCGGGACAGGCGGGCACCGGCCCCCAGCTGTGGCATGAATGTGGCCACGTCGGCGCTTCCCATCCCTGGTGCTGGGAGGGAGCTCGCAGTGAGGGGAAGGGTCCGAGGGTCAGTGCATGAATGGGGGATGCAGTGACCCACCCCTCCAAGAGGCTTGGAAGTGTAAAGAGGCTGAGGGCCAATTAACCTCACTGGTTAATTAGGACAGGAAGCCACAGGCTTAAACTGTAGCAGGGGAGAAGGAAGTTACAGGGAAGGCTGATTTATAACGATGGGGACTTGGGAGACTCAGGCTGCTAATGGCTCAGTTCGGGGTTAAAAACACCGGGGGGGGCCAGGCCCCTGTCCGTGCCAGCAAGCCAGGATTCATGGGGACGGGGAGGGGGTGGTGGGGACCCAGCTGCACGGCCCCGGCTCCTTTGCAGGTCTCTGGGATACCCACACCCGTTCTGGGAGGGTGGCCTGGGGCAGGGCTGGGCACCCCTTCTCCTGCCTGGCATCTCCCCACCGCAGCTCGAGGGAGCACCCGCAGCCCCCCCAAACCCCAGGCAGATAGCTGGGGGGGTGTGTGCTGAGAGGAGCTCTATGGCTGCGGCTGCCCCAGTTTAATTCACTGCCAAATGTGTGTCACCACCCCCAGAAATGCATCCGGGGGCCGGGAGGTTGCACCAGAGCTGGGTGGCCCGGGGATGCCGTGAGCGTGGGGAGGCCGGGTGATCTGCCACGGCCGGAGTGCCGAGGTGCTGGCCTGGGGGAGAGGGTGCCCCAAAGCATTGCCCAACTTGCCAGCTGCGAGGAGAGAAAGTGAGACGGGAAATTCAGGACAGTCTTTGTGTTTGGACCAGACCATGAGAGACTGAGGCTCTGAGGGGAAAATAAAACCTCTCCTTAGGAATTCTTTTATCCCAGGAAGCGCCCGCGTATCATGTTTCGGGCCATTTATTTGTACTGCTGAGTGGGGCCATTGCAGCCGCCCTCTCCCGCACACAGCGTGGCTGGGGATGAGAAGCCGGCGCAAAACGCCTCCAAACTCCTCATTTTTCAGAGAAAGCCAGAGGAGAAGCATGAGGCCAAAGGACAGAGCCTGCTTATTTCCGAGGAGTTATCCCTGGGAAAGGAGGTGGCAGAGGGAGTCAAATCACAGCAGGGTTGGGAGCAAACACCCCCTCTGCCTCTTCCTTGAGCCCTAGTGGGTGCCTGGGTGACAAGGTGGCCCTGCCTGGCTGGAGACCCTGCCCCACAAACTGTCCTTTCTCCCTGCGGTGGAACTGGGGGGATGGACAGGCACTGGGACAGAGCAGGGGGCTGCACTCGGGAGGAACTGCTCCAGCAGCAACGCCTGCTTGCAGGTGCCTACTGCTCTCCATCCCATGGCCCTTGTGCTGGGACAGTCCTGACAGTGCCCTGCTCCTACCCAAGGACCCTGGCTCAGAGGCACCGGCACCACAGGGCCCCGCCCCCCCCCGGGGGGGGGGGGGGGATGGCCCAGGCCCACCCACTCACATGATGGGTCTAAGATCAGGGCACCTTCCCCTCCAGCACCCCTTTTTGTGCTTTCTCAGCATCCTTAACGCCTCGTTACCCGGCGTGGGAGCAGGGTAGCAGAAGGAGAGGCGGCAAACCTGTGGATGGCTTCTTGATGCCAAGGGGGAAGGTCTTGCTAGGGTTGGGGGCATGGGGCCAAGCTCCGTGGTGGTTGCAGGGGGGTTGTACCCATAGCCGGGGGAGGAGGCAGCTTCTGC
>NW_009610679.1:0-2933 GCF_000690535.1 Cariama cristata
AAGTCCGGACAAAGCGCATGTGGAGGTACCCAATTCAAACGAACCACTTTAGAGACCACTAAAAAATATAAATAAATAAAGAGAAGCCTCTTTTTCTTCATTAGTATGGAAAAATGCCATAGCTGTAGAAACGCTTATGTCTCTTTCTGCAAGGTTCATGCTTCTGCTGCTGCTCCAAAGCATGAATCTTATTTGAAAAGGTCCTTCGTCAATCAGCATTTTTCCCTAGATGTTAATAATTTCAACATTTTTTCCACTTTTGCAAGCAGTTCCTTTTCATACTTGAAAATAAAACGTCTTACATGCATAGTCTTTAGAACAGCCATAAATCTACAGCTTTATTTGTGAGAGAACTGAGATTTTTACGTATATTAAAAGAAACCATATGCAATTATCAGAGTCCTACCCGTGTAATAAATGGAGCTCTAAATACCACATGTATTCACTGTAAAAAAGGCAGCATGAAAATCTAACACATCCAACTACCCTCATAACAAACTAGGAGCAACCAAACAACTTCCTCACAATGGCATGCTATATTCATAACTTATGTATACAGCAGAGATTTTGCACTAACTGATACACTATGAAACAATAAATTACCCCATTAAAGCTCTTTCCACAGTGGTTGTGAACCGGGCAAATACCTTACATTTTTAGCATCACTGTGACAAACTGTAGTAAAACAGCAAAGCCCTTCTGCTACCTTTGACTGTCCTTCACGAAGGCAACAGCCACAGACTCCCCAACGAGGCCCTAACTTGCCCCAATACCAACTCGCCCGTTCCCAAGCCTCAGCACCAAGGCCCCACGGTCCAGCCCAGCACCCCACCCGGAGCAGGGCCGGGCAGCACTTACCTGCGCAGTAGCACTGAGACGGAGCTCCAGACCCACAAGATGCTCCATCGGTCTTGCAGATAACTCTTTTTCAGCCATTTTGTCTTTGCTGTAATTATATGCTAACAACCTAGCCCCACCACAGCTGATGGAGAGCTCGGCCTAACAGGTAAAGGTCATTGCTTGCAGGTGTGGACCCCCGTGCAGAGTATCCACGGCTAATCTACCAAGTCAAATAGTCCTGGGGGCAGGGGGGGCAATCTAAGGCAACTATGGTGCAACACCCAAGAGTAGTTTCAAAACCATCCTCTTGTTAATCGTGCCAGGGAGCAGCCCCGGGGTGCCCTTGGAGGGCAGGAGGACGCTGCAGGAGAGAGGAGCGCTGCCAAGCCACGTGCGAGGGACGGGGCTGGGGGACAGCGTGGGGGCTCAGGAACACGAGGGAAGGGAAACCCAGCCACAACCTGCTGCTCTGCTGCACGTGGTCGGGCTGCTTCGGGAGGAAAGGCCACACAAACCCCGAGCGAGGAGACCCGCAGCGACAGAGCGTGCCTCTGCCCGCTGCCCAGGCACGTCTGGTTTGGTTTGCTCTCTGACTTCTGATCGACGACTGCTCCCGTCCTGCCCTTCCGAGCAGTGCAGGCCGCCTTCTCTGACCTACGTACACAACCAGGACTATTCGTGACCTCCATACACCCATCCGATATAAATCAAATAAGATAATAAGCAATAAACTATTTGTGCTGGTACTGCAGTAAGATCCAGAGGCTGAAGCAAAGGTTAGAGCCTTAGTAGTGCCTGGTGCCAGCAAAAAGGCGAGAAGCAGCATCTTGACACTAACGAACTAACAGAACATATCATCCTAGCTACATTTTAATCTAAACAGTCTACAAAATCTGAACCTCTTGGCCCCAGTTACTGAAAATCAAACTTTTCCTCCACATGCTGGAGTCTGCAGAGAGTAAAGAACAGCCACAGATGAAACAGCCCTCTCTACCCTCTCCCTCCCTATGGCATTGTGGGGCTTTTTTTATCTCCAGGTGCAAAGATTCACCAGGTTGTGACATTTCATTTTATAACAAGTTCTCAGAAACAGCTGTCCTTCATTTAGCAATAAGTAAAGAAAATTTCTTCCATGCCCTTTTGCTAAATCTTATCCTTTTTGGTGTCATGAAGGATAAAAATACCCTTAACATGAGACACCCTTTTCTGTAACTGTCTTTGACAGTGGTAAGCAGATTTCCTGCTGCAAGTTGGAGCCTCAGCCTGCCCACAATAAACAGTAACAACGGGTCTCCTCTGGGACCGAACTTCTGCACGGTGCTTTGAAGATGCTGAGTAGTGCCTTTGCCTCCCTGGCTTAACTCTTAGGTAGGGGTAAGGAAAGTCTCCTCCACCGTGACACAACACTGAGAACCCAGGTGATGCTCAGGGGTACCTTCCCATCGCCCCAAACGAAGCACGAGCTAAACCACAGCCCCGGGCACCCGGGGAGGCCTCACGAGGGGCCCCAGCATCCCCACGAGGGGCTGGTCCTGCCATGGGTGCGCACATCCCCCCGAGACTCTTCCAGCCTTTCCTTACGTCCCGTGATGATGACGGCTGTCAGATCCCCCGTCCAATCCCCCACTGCTCCCGCTGTACAGAAAGAGCCAGAGATCGGACACCACTGCGATGGGCACGCAGGGGATCCCCCCCGCGGGTCTGATCACTGAGTCAGTGTGCTCCCTGTCTGCTGGCAGATGCAACACCCAGGAACTTTCCTTTGAGTTTTAGACCGATAATGATTTGCATCTGTCTCCTCCTCCAGTCCATACATTCTGGCTAACCAGGGCTGGCCCAGGGTGGGTCGCTTGAGCGCAGGACAGGGATCAGCTTTTCTCACACCGAGCTTGCTGCTGGGGAAAGCAACGGACAAGGAAAATTAAAAAGATGAACAGATACAGAGTAATAGTATGTTTGTAAGAAAATTAAAGATTTGCTCTTCAGATGTTCCAAGCGATGTAGTTAGCAGACAGCTGGCAAATGGGAGCGATTGGAAATGATGGAATAGATCAAATTATTTAAATGAGAAAAAAGAAATTCGCCCTAGCCTG
>NW_009610680.1:0-941 GCF_000690535.1 Cariama cristata
CAACAGTGCCTGTTGTTCAATCTCTAGAGCAAGGTCATCTTTTGGAGGATCATGATACAAGTGTCTTGAGCCCATACGCGTTTCAGAATCTACAGCAAAGATGAAATTTAAATTTTTCCCTTAATCTAATGCTTCTGAAAAACATTTTTAAAGAACTAGCTACAAATACAAAGTCATTAACAAAACATTTAAAATAACGGTGAGCCACTTTAGCAATGATTTTACAATTTTACTATACTAAAAAATACATTTTCTGGTAAAGGAGAAACAGGAAATTATACAGAATCATAATTTGTTGGTGGGGAAAAAAAAAATCAAATTCAGTCTACTTTCAGAACTATCCTAATATCAAAGCGTAAGAAGTTTAAGAAGTTTAAGCAGCAAGGACTAGAAGGCAGGTGAGCGCTCCGAGTGACTAGTCAGCATTACAATGCTGTGAATTGTGTGCACTTGTAGAAATGGCCACACAGAGAGAGATACACACATACAAAATGCTGTCCACAGAGTATGTTGTGTATGGGCAGCAGCTGTGAAGAGCCTGATTTTTATATTTGTCTTTAAATCCTGGGTTCTGTGGAAGATGGAGGAAAAGAACAGATGTTTAATTACCTTTCTTCATCAATAACAAGAAGATCTACCTGCCTTTGTGTTTAAGTGCATTTCATTAAATTCGCGGATATTTTGTATATTGACAGGATCTCTTGACTTCTTTGATGAAGCTCGCCTTACTAAAACCGGCTGACCAAGCCTGGCTCTCTCAAATATGTACCTTGCCTTCTTCTCTCTTGTCCTGCTTGAAAAGTTCCTAAAACAAGCAGAATATAATTTAACACTATAACATTAATAAGTTGGATGGAAATATAACATTGATAAAGCTCACATCTTTTATCCTTAAAAAAAAAGCTATCAAAACAGGAAAATAAATTTGAAAGTAATGACAC
>NW_009610680.1:1066-1793 GCF_000690535.1 Cariama cristata
TGGTATGATTAACTAATACATTTTGGAAGTAAACCAATTTTTTTAAATAAAAAAGGGTATGATTTTCAATAACAAAAAGAAAGTACTTCCACAGCAGTATGCTATTCATAAGCATATTCATCAGCAGTAGCACTGCAGTTTTCCTAGGGCATAATTTGTCTCTGTAAAAAGATAAAGAGATAAAATCCTGCCTTAGACATCTGTTTTGGGCCAGTCTCCAAGACAGAGTATTGCAACTTCCCATCTTACCAGTACAGCCATTCTTACACTAAACTTCAGTAAGACTCTCAGAAAAACCCCATACGCATCAGAAAAAATGAAGAAAATTTTATATACAAGTTCTATCTTTACATTTTCATTGCACTCATGCATATTAGCCAACTAATACTAGCTACTAATACACAGTAGCTTTGAGTTCCTGTGCAAAATCTCACTTTTAAAACTGAAGATTAAATTCTTACCGTATAATTGGTACATCATCATCAGTAGCCATATTTAGCAACTGTTCCTGCAGTTGCCTCTTTTCGCCATCAAGCCATCTCCTCATCTCTGCTAATTGATCTATCACTTTCTTTCTTTCCTCTGGAATTTAACACAAATAATTTAAAAATAACGAGTGTCAGAGACACTTTTCCGCCTACCTCATAAATGTAAAGTGAAAAAAGAGATAATGAACTGTTAATTAAAAAAAGAACTATACAAACACAAGAATCGCAGCATTTCATAC
>NW_009610681.1:0-15689 GCF_000690535.1 Cariama cristata
ATATAAATAATGTATTTTTAAGTTTAAATAAATAAAAATAAGTTTGCAGTTGCCTTGGCTCATTCTGGCCTGGAAGATTGACAGAGTGTTTCTATAGAAATGAGGTATCTGGCAGCTGCGATCAAGCCTTGGGAAAAAAAAAAAAAGGAAGCTTGCACACTTTTCAATGTGAAAAGGAAAGTGGGTACCCTGGGAAAAACCTGCGGGGTGGTCGGCAGCGTTGGGGCTTGGGGACATGCTGAGAGGCAGCAGCCGAAGCGGCAGCGGGGTCCTTTGTGGGCCGCTGGTCACTGCGGGAGCGTTCCTGAGTTGGTCACGCTTGTCCAAGGCGCTGTGTAGGCTTAGAAGGGATACTGCTTCGTTTGGACTGTCAGTGTTACGTTAGAGGCCCAGTTAACTAACTGAGTTCAGCTGGAGTTAGAACTCTGAGGTTTTTATTATGCTAATGTTGAAACAGAATGCAATCTATCAACATGATGCAAATTTTTCCCCTTTCCAGGTGTGGTTTCAAAATTGCAGAGCACGCCATAAGAAACACGTTAGTCCTAATCATTCATCTACTGCTCCTGTCACAGCAGTGCAGCCCTCCAGGCTGTCTCCTCCCATGTTAGAAGAAATGGCATACTCCGCGTACGTACCCCAGGATGGGACTATGTTAACTGCTCTACACAGCTATATGGATGGTATGTATAACAACTTTGCATATCCAAGTAAAATCGTTGTTGACTGTAGCAAGAACAGTTTACCAAGTACCAATTAAAGAAATGGAATGGATTTTTAATTTCTAGTATTCTTTATCGAACATCTTAATACTGTATTTGCTATCTACACCTCATTAAGTGGTGTGCCTCTTCAAGCAGTAGCCCTTCACTGTAAGAGCATAGCTGAGGATCTGGGTGTGAAGACCGCTTTTTGTGCTTCCTCCAAACTATGAATACTAGTAATAAAAATCAACCCCCCCCTTTTTTTTTAAAAAAAAAAAACACAAACCATGCCACATTTTTTAATAACAGTAATTTTAATGAAAACTGTTTACCACCCACTTGCCTGGCCCTTACCCCAAGGATTGCAGGTATACCCAGTCCAGCCACTTCACTGAAAGCTTCAGCTTCCCTCACAGTAACACATGGTGAGGGGAGCCCGGTGGTCAAAAGTGTGTTTCCGTCACTGGGTGTCTTATGACCCCTCAAGTCAACAACTTTGGCTCATGTTTGTGATCAGGAGAGACTGTGAAGGTTTGGGGAGAACTAGACACTCAGCCGCATGTGTTGCCTGAGCTCATTTTTCTCCAGAGCAGTGGCGTAGGCTGGGCTGTGGGTGGGGGAGTGTGAACGCTGGGCTAGGGAAAATAGAGCATGCTGCGGTGGTTGGGACCAATGAACTGTTATTACCCAATGGGATTTACTAGCTTGTGTTCTTTTTCTACCTCTGATAAAGTTGACTGGTACATATTTCTGTTTCTGTAGCTCATTCACCTACAGCTCTTGGACTCCAGCCTTTGCTACCCCATTCAATGACACAACTGCCACTAAGTCACACCTAATTCCTCTCTGTCAGGGATATAAGCTATTAAGGATGTAACCTTAAGTCATTTATTGTGTATTAAAAATATCATTGGAAAGATATTAATGTTAACTTTTTATTTAACATCTAAAGCATTTTCAAGATCATTTTTGCTGCCCAGGTATGTAAGTATATTTAGCCTGCAAGACACTTTTATGGATTCTGCATAAATAACTATTACATTGTTTACAAGCCTTATTAAACACCTTTTTGTATTGTCTGGAAGTAGTCCACTCTAGTTATGTGTGTGTTAATTTATTTGTCATCAAAAGAGCACTTTGCCTAAAAGAAAGGACTGACAATTGTGCAAAATGTTTACAATTCTTTGTGAAATTGTAGTTTATCATTAGTTTGTATCTGTAAGTTATTGCTAAAAGTATTACTTGTATTTGAGTTGTATACAGCCTATATGTTAAAGCTTATTTCTGTGAGTTTACAAAAATAAATTTTGGTTGCAAATATTTTCAAAATGAACTGAATAAAGTTCCTGCTGTAGCATGCCGAGCAAAAATGTTGCTGTGTTTATGGCTGAACTGTGATCATCTGTCAAGTGCCTAACTTGAATCTTCAATTTTAAGAGAAGGTCCCTGGTATACTTAGGTACACTACACCAGACTTTCAGGAGTCTTCCTGTCTGTCTCAATGGACTTTTAAAAATCCTTTAGTGGGCTTGGATGGGTCTTGAAACACCCCACATAGGTACTTCTTTAAAGTAAGTATACACAAAACAGTGCTGCTCCTGAGAGTGCACGCCTGCAGGGTGAGGGAAATGGTGGATGTCCAGGATAGATTTTTAACTGTGATTGAAGACAGCAAGTGGAGAACCTGGATTTGCATCTGCTTTAATGTTTTGAACTTTTACTGCTTCAGCTTCTGGGTTTTTTTCAGTGGTTTTATCTTGTGATTTTGTTAAGCAGGATGGTGACTAATATGCAATTCTTAAACAGAGTCTGCATTTTTAAAGTAAAATCTAGTTCAGTATTTTAACTGACCTGTATCAAACTGCACATGAACAGAGACTGGAATCCAGTGAAATGCACAAAAGTCTACTGTGTTTTAAATTGTTAATGTGCTAAGGCTTAATTGCAAAGCATGTTTTGATACACCCAGGCTAGTGCATACTATCGATTCAACTGATTTTTGTCTTCACAGACTAGTTTCCTTCAAGGATTTAAGACGAGTAGATCCCATCCGCATACCTAAACTTTACTTGCATCAGAAGGGAATTATACTTTTGAAGGCGTGTGTGTCCATGTTTTTTTCCTCTCCCAACTGTGAGTTAGTGTCTCTGCTCTGTGAAACTGCTTTAACTGTCCTGGTCAAACCGTTTCCAGTCATGGAAAAGGTGGTATTCTCCCTGTGACCATGGAAAGATGATGGCTTCTGAGAGCATAACACTAATGGCAAGCTCTGAATTATTCGAGTTCTATAAATTAAACATTGGCATTGTTTCAAGTGCTGCTTACAGATGTCTGAGCTAATCTGAGTAGCAAAAGCAATCTGTTTGCACTGGCACAGTGGTTTGTCTAGGCTAATATTACCCTGCCACTTTTTTTTTTTCACAAAGCTAAAGACATGGGGTGTTGTGGAACTTGACTGACTTTGTTTTATTCTAACATACGTAAGCTCTTAGGGAGACTCTGGGTGGAATACTGACTTCAGTATGTTGTTTTCAGTACCTAAGCTAGCTCCGTATATCTGCATGATACAAGGCTGCCTGCATATTAGCAGACAAACTGGTTTTTGTTCATTTGTTGGGTCTGATATGCAAGTAGGACAACCTCATTGCTGAAGTTTTACCAGTTAAATGCTAAATAATGCTAATTTAGATCTTAACATAACTTGGCAATTTAAAATACTATTCTGTTGACTTGTTTTAAAATGCAACTTGACTTACATCAAGTCCCTTTAAAGAAAAGTAATTGCTCCAATTTGAAGGACTAAGCAGCTTCAGTCTGCCTGAAACAAAGTAAGTCTAAGCTTGTTTATGAAACACCCCATTCTGTTCGGTTCCAAAGTCAGTGCAGGATTAAAGCGGGGAGCAATTTTCCTATTTCCCTGTGAAAACAGGAAGCGGGAGAATTCGTCTTTCGCTACTGTGAATGCTTGAGCAGCTTTTTGTGAGTGCGGCCGGGGAGATGTGGAGTTGAAAACAGGCAGCTCCAGCTGAGGACCTGGACTTTTGAGTCTTCCCTCTGAGAACGTCAGAGCTGTGACACCGCCAGACGTCGGCTGCCTGCGGTGGGTGTTAGGCTGGGTGGGCGGACAAAGGACACGGGAACCTGAGGGCGGTTTTTGTCGTCTGCCCTCGGCTGGGGCGGCTGCGGTGGCCTGACTTGGGAGTTTGAATGCTTGTCTTTTTCTCCTGGTTGTGCACTGGCTTGCATTTGTGACTTTGCTGCTGAGCTCCTCGGACCGTGGAGCCATCCTTACTGCCTATCGCTGTTTAAGAGTAACTTGGATATTGCAGTGTTGAGGAGATTCATGGGCTCTCTACAGGAAGAAAATGCAGCTGTAGCTACAGCAAGAACATGCAGTACACTCAGGGCCTTTTAGGCTGCACAGATTCAATTTAAAATTGAAATGTTGTATGAAATCAGCATATGAAATTAATTAGTCTTAACATCTTGCTTAAAAGTGACCCGTCTTGAACAGAGAACAATACAGAGCTCTGCCTAGCGCTCTGCTTGTGGATGCTTTTGCAGAGAACTGTATTTGTAATATATTCCATCTGGTCCCAAAGTGTTTAGCTTACAGTTTAGCTTAAGGTAGGATGATCGTATGGCACTTGCTGATAGTTTCAGTGCAAGGTATCTTAAGAAATCCGAAATGGAACTAACTAATGATGCAGAACATATTTTGCATCAAGAGGTTCTCAAAGGAAGGAATATCACTAAAAAAGTTGTGTCTCTCAAATACTGTGAGAAGACTGGCTATCAACATCTGCTCCTTTTTCCCTTCCTTCCCTGACCTGTCTAACCAACGCAAGTTGGGGCTGGCTGACACATCATTCTGTGTTGGAACAAGTAACTACACCACAAAATAAAACTTAAATTTTATTATATTCAACCTGCTGT
Organism: Cariama cristata; assembly: GCF_000690535.1. Taxonomy (NCBI): domain Eukaryota; kingdom Metazoa; phylum Chordata; class Aves; order Cariamiformes; family Cariamidae; genus Cariama; species Cariama cristata. The sequence goes on from NW_009610681.1 coordinate 4,641, forward strand.
AGGAGGAGGGAGAAGTACAGATGGAAAATATCATCCTAGTGCGGTCTTCACAGAATCTTTAAAGGATGTCTGTTTATTACTAGAAGTTGGTAGTATTTCAGTTTGCAGGGTAAAGAACTAGGCTGTTGCTACAGCATTTTCAAGATCTTTTAGAAGTTTTTCAAACTTTGCAATTAAATACCGGGGGGGGGGGGGATATTCCAACAAAAGAAAACCCCAATCTTCTCCTCCCTACCAAACAAGTCCAATTCATCAAGTTTTTCATACCAAGTCATATTTTCTAAATGTCTCTTTGTTTCCGTGCTGTTTTCTTTGTCCATGAAAATTTTAGCCGAGCCCTTACTGATGCACAGCAGAAGGATTAGGGCACCTAAGTTGCTCATTGCTGTGTGTTCCAGGATGATGACTGCTTTTCTTCTAATAATGCTTGTAATTATTAATAATTCTTCTAATAATATAGTCTTGTTATTGCTGGTGTGGTTACAGTTTTAAAATTATTGAATAAAATAATTAGACTGAAATGACCCTGCATTGCTGGATTCCCTGGCTTTCCTCTGCCCCTTTCCTGGGCTCTAGGCAGTGCATCGATTCTTCTTTCCCCGGTGTCTCCCAAAAGTAAGTGAATGGTTTGGAGAGGTTGCTGTCTGGCTCACCTGTCCTGGGAGAAAGCTACTTGGAAATACTCGGGTTGAAATCATCTAGAGCGCTTGCTTTTGTTGGCCTTGGTACTAACTATACTAGTGACTTGTTCATAGATTTCTTTTTATGTTTTATTGTTTTTTTTTGTTCAAAACTGATACAGGTGAAGGTGTAGTTTGACCTTCTGGTGTTCGCTGGCTATAGTTTTGACTCTGAGTAACAGATCAGCACTAGCCTTACTCTTCATTAGATTTATTAACAAATGTACACGACACGGTTTTCTTTACCCTTGCTGACATTTGCTAATGCTGCCTGATTTTGTGAGCTGACTTTTTGGCCAGAAGTTCATGTTGTCTTTTATATTTGCATTATAGTAACCATAACTACTTTCTGCATCCTTTCTACGGTTACGTGTGAAGTTGAAGAGTTGCTTAAAGTTTAGGCAAGCTGGTCTTATTACAGTTCCACCTGTCCTTTATTCATTCACTTTTTGTAAGTATAGATAACTGTTATGAATAGTTTTGATTTCTGAAGAAACTGATGATTCTTGTCTTCACTGCCCCTGGCCTATGAAATTTTACAGCTCAGCTCTGGATTTGTGGTATGCCTTCTTGAAACCCTACGTTTTCATCTTGCAGTACACCACCCCTTGGGACATGCAAAGTTAGTGATGTTGTAAGGACGGGTAGTCAAATAGATGTATGAGGAATAGTCTCTTCATAAAATATTTTGACACATGCATCTGTGCTCTTGTCTCCTTTTTCCTTGTCTGTTTTTCTTTTTTTTTAATTACTTTTGCACTTAAAAAATCGTTACTGATTCAAAAGTCACAGTGGTTTCTGACAGATAAAATTGATTCTGTCCTTCATTCAGAATGACCACCGTTTTATGACTGAAGTATGTATTATTAAAGTAGAAGTTGCAAGCCTTCTGCTTTTTGTACAAAGGCAGGTGTCACCTGCTGTCACAGCTGGGGTGATCGTCCCCACTCTCTGCTGTGCTGATGACACGAAAACCAAGCTGGAAATTCAGAGGCGGCCACGACTCTGCTCACCCTGTGCAGGGCTAGCAGGTGCCCAGTGCCTGGAGCCCTGCCAGCCCTGGCTAAGGGTTCACTGGCTTCTATACTGCTGATTTCACCCATGGCTTTCACCATTACAGTAACATACATTTAAACTCCAAATATCCAGCTACTCCGTACAACCTCCTAGGCAACTACTTGGGAAAAATGTGTGCACCTGCGGCAGAAAAAATTTTGCAAGTTCAAAAATTTAACTTCTGTCAATTTAATTCTGTGTGTTACTGTTGATGCTAGTTAACTTTTAGCCCCTGTTCATTCTGCAATTAAAAAAGAAGCAACTAGACTTGTCATACAAGCCACTAACAGCATGATAACCAAGCTTTTTCAAAAAATGAGAACAATTTATCATTAGTTTAAATGAAGACCAGAAAAAAAAAAAACCACCCTGAACTGGTTTAGTTTCTGCAAAGGTCACAGCTTCGTTATGTGTGGATGAGTCTCCAGAACAGTGACATCCAGGGACAGAGAGAGAGAGAGTACAAGATTTGTAACAAAACACAGACTGCCTCCAAGTTGTTAATAAATTGATTTACACTGAAGTATACATTTGCACATTTTAACTCTCCTATTTCCTTTTAAAATAAAATGAATAGTTACTGAAAACATACCACTCTATTAACTTTCTCTTTCACATGGTAGAACATGAGAGAACAAGATGCTGAGTGGGTATCTACTGCACTCCTGTGTACTTTTAACTGGCTCTAATACACAGCGATGGACTGCAACTCTCATTTTAGAGCGTGACCTTCCGTTCTCTTACGTAGCTATCCTGGTTTCAAGCAGAATAGTTTTTCCTTTAAGTTATACGAGGATGCCTTTTCAGTTACAGGTGAGGTTGTAACTAATGCTCACCCTGTTAAGAAATGCTGAGTCCAGAAGAGGTTCTGAGCCAGGTGATGCTCAGGCAGCCTCTCTGCACCTGGGGGTTCAAAGGAAGGGGAACACTGCAGGTACTGATGGTGTGTTTTCATCAGCCGCTTCAGTTTGAAACAGCAGGTATCTTTGGGATGTTGTCGCTTAGAACAATAGAATCTCAAACTCTGGAGGTCTACATTTGTTATAAGGCCACCACTTTGAAATTGTTTACAGATTTTTTCCAATAAGTCTGGTAGTAATAACTGCAATACAAATGTATGATAGCTATTTTTCTCTCCTGTGGGGAAAAGGGTTATTGTAGACTGATATGCTGTATAAACTGAAGTTAAAGACTTATTGAGTCATTCTTAGTTCTTCCATATGTGCTAAAACAACCTCCCATCACATGTTTTCTGCATTCTGTTTTGAAGAAATTACACATCATGAGTAGTCTCCAAGAGAAAAATAAATCTTAATTCTTATCTGCATTTATTCTCTATCCTGGCATCATCATTATCCCCAGCTGGCTCATCATCAACACTTAGTCTTTCTCATTCTCTTTAAGGATGGTGTTTTTATATTTTACACTTGATCCTGATTTAGGAGAGCTTAAACTCTGAGATTCAAATGGCTTTAAATCTGATCTTCTATGAAATGGATACTAGGGAAGGGAAAAAAAAAAAAAAAGAACCTCTTAGCAGAGTAGCAGAGGAAATTTTCAATGTGTAAAATCTTCCTGGGGTACACCAAACTTACCTGTTACAACTGCATCCTCTTCCGTGGCACGCTCTCCTTCACTTTCCCCTTCTCCACCAACCCTTGAGAGGAGCAAAATAAGTATTCACAAGGAAGCAGCTGAAATAAATGTATTTCCTCATGCCTGAAAATCAGCAGTTTCAGCTAACATTTCTATTAACAAAATATAACATGTGGTTGATCATAGTAGCAATGGTCTGTAAGAGCTGCATATGTACAATTTGTTTTGAACACACTATCCACCCCCCGCCCCGACCCCTTTCTGTTTTCCTGATACTGAGGGCAGCAAGTTCTGCATCGGTTGCATTTATCCCAAGTTATACTGAAATTATATTAAATGCAGCTCTGATATTTGACAGACTCCCCAAGATATTTGCATCTTATGGAGCTGGAGCAACAATAAAAAGACAAAATTGAAAATCACGGTGCATATGAAAAAGTATTTAAAACATTGAAGTACAAGTAGCACTTTTTTCTGTTTTGTTTATTTGAAAGCTATCCAAATCTTTGATGATTTAGACCATCTTCTGATTTGAAATAGTATTGCTGTAGTTGGTGAAACCTTGACTAGAATACAAGTTAAGCTATAAACAAAACAGTTTGTGTGGCACACGACAAAGTAAACGCCTTTGACCTCTGTTTCCTGATACTGGACCAGCAGAGTTTGATCCCTGCTTATTTCCAGGTGTTGAAAGTGGTGCAGTGCTTGCTCTCAGTTTCTGGAAGAGTGTTTTGACCCAAACATTTCCTTTCAATTTCTATTTTCAATTAGTTTCAAAATCTGCACTTCAGTCAGGTCCTTCTAAGGCAAGCAGAGCAACTGAACTTGTTTATCACTCTGTCCTCTGACCACCAAGTAGCACAGGAGACTGCTTTGGCCTAAAATGGATGCTCTGATAGTTCTAGATGCAGGAGTCCGTGGATACAACCCGGCACGGTTGTGCTGTAGCCAGTCGTGCAGCACTAGTCACTCTTCTCTTGATGGGGACGGATGCCAGCAGCCATGTGGAATGACACCCTTTATCTGTAGCCTCTGGATGGGTCTCCTGCAAAAAAGAATCTTCTGTAGTTTATTTGGCTTTGTCAATATCTTTCTCTAAATGTAACTCCTTTGTTCTTACTGTATTCACGGGTTATGACAAATGTGCCATGAATACCTTGCTTCTGGACTGCTGAGAATTTGCTCTGACGCACTAAGCTGAAACATGGAGGCTGCAGTCGTACAGAAGACTTCTCGAGCGCTGGCCGTTCTGGCTCCTCACTGAGCTGCTCTGCCACCAGCCAGCAGCTGTGGGATACCGACTCCTCTGCTAGGACAGAACAAACCCTCTTAGGTAAAACAGGTAGCTTGACACTGTATTTTTTCTATGTAATAGTAAAGCTAAAGGGCAGCTAATTTTGTATTGCGTTGCTGTGCTGCAGCATCCTTTTAGTGCTGGAAAATTGTAATGGTAACCTAGAATATGAGGCGATTATAGAATAAACAAATCCCAGCTTTTTCAGAGCTAAAACTGCACACTTTCCTGGACGAAGATGTGTTAGTTCTATAACGAATGTCTTAGTCTATCTAAGAAGAAAAGAAATCATCTTCTACACAGACAAAGTGTAAGGCAAAAAAAGCACGATTAAGTTGATGATAGATTCAATAGCGATTTTCACATTGTTCTGTTGTTCCTTAGACCAGTTAGTTAGAATGTGGGTGCAGTCACCTCTCCTCTTCACCTGGATGTGGGTTTTTTTTCCTAAGTCTGTGTTTTGCTAGTTCAGCGGGGAGATTAAGAAGATACGCGACATCTTTGCTGTTTGAGACAAGTGTTGAATGTACCTCCCGAGCCCTTGCTTAGTTCTCTCGTGCTGCTTAAGGGCCTTGGTGCAAAACCACAAAAGGCAAAGATACTGGCCAGAGTATTCACAACAAAGGTAGTAACTCTCTTCCTGAACTCAGCCTTAGAAGCTCAGGGCTTACTTCTTTGTTCTAAGCTGCTGTAGTAATGTCCATATAGTTTCTAAGCATTTTACAAATGTGGCTCTGTGTGTAAGGACATCATCCAGAAACGCAATACATGCACTTCCCCACAGATGCATCGAGGAGATCACGTATTTGTTAGACTGCCTGGGAGTCCAGCCTGGCCATGCAGCTTCCGTGGAGTAACAAGGGTGGTAAAGGTCAGGAGGCTTCAAGGGTAAACTTGCCCTAGAACCAAAAAAACCCCACTCTTTGTCTATTCAGATAATCTTGGATTTGAGGGATAAATTGTCTGGCAGTTAGGTTTTTTCCTAGTAATTTAAGTCTGTGCAGTGTACTCTGTATTTTCCAAATAGACTTCCCTGAGATTAAATACATGACAGAGATTTTAGAATCAGTGCTGACTCCTAACCTGCCAACTTGCTGTCACCAAATGAGGTGACACAACATAAATCTTCTGAGGTCTAACATCTTTCTGCTGACCAGGCTGCTGGTACAATAAGATACCCTCACACAGGCTATTGATCCCTCCCTTCTTCTAAAAACTGGATAAATCAATTTGATGAGGACACCCACGGCCCGTCTATTAATATTAAAGGTACTTCCAGCATGAAAGAGTTACAGCTTATTTCAGGAGTAGGATCAGGGCTAGGACAAAAAAAAGTCTCTGAGCTATGTGAGACAAGTCAAATCAGTTCACCTGGGCTTTGTCAGTGAGGATTCTGGTCTACCATTTTGCAAGGCTTGAACTCAGCAAGGCAAGCAGTGAAAAAACAAATATGTATAGAGAAACTTCTAAGAGTTAATTTTGATAAAGCGTCTGAAAACAGAACAAAACCAATAAGGAAACAACACTACTTCTGCAAGAAAAAGAGCCAAAAGCAACACCAAAACAACACACAAAATCTAATTTAAACACTGAGCTATAAAGATGCACCTTTTCCTGATCCTGTTCAGTTTCTCTCTCATTTTATATGAACGGAAATGCGCAGAAGGTTTTGGTGACTTCTGTGTGTGCAAAAAAGCAACTTCTGGGCCCGTGCTTTGGAAGCATCCAATAGAACAAGGACAAAGATTTTGCTTCTTTATGTCATGCCACCTGCTCCAGCACAGCTACACTCCGATGGTGACTGCTTTTATGTCGATATATAATGTTCTTATATGGGAGTAATTATTCATGCAAATGTTAAGATGACAAAAAAGCTATCCAACATGTCATCGTTATAAGAGGGTATTCACATCCTCAGACAGGACCGTACCAGGATGTATTGGCAAACAGGTACTGACCAGGGTAAAATCTATCAGGGAAAAAAAATCAAGGCATAGCTCAAAACAGTTTATTCTTTAGACAAATGCTTTAAAAACACCATCATTTTTTATATATGTGTGTGTGTGTGCGCGCGCATGCATGTGTGTGCATTTTCTCCTCTTTTCATTTGGTTTGTGCTTTAAAGTGTACTCGCTTAATATGTTATGTATAGCTGTGAAGCCCTTAAATTAAAAAAAGAATAAAGTAAGCATTTACTCTTTTGGTTGAAACAGTTGACTGTTTGAAGTGCGATGTAAGATGTGAGCTTTACAGCATTCAATCATTATCAGGATTAGCAGCAAAGGTGGAGTAACCAAAGTCAAATGTTTGTCTCTCCATCCTTCCAGTGCTCATCTTTTCTCTCCTACTCCCACTAATTTCTCCCCACACACACACACAAATAAGCACACAGCAAATCAGCAGTAGTCCTGGGAACTTCTTTTTCTGCCTTTTCTGCCTACAGATTGCACATTCCTCTCTTCAGACAACTCTCCCTGGACTTCTTCCCCACCCCTCTCATAAAGAGCTTTTCTCTGTTGAGCACACACACGACTGTGTATCAGCTCCCTTTCAGACACTGCTGTCTTGTGGGGTTTTTTTGGGGGTTGTGCGTTTATTTTTTTTTTTAAAGCCCTCCTACATCTCAACAGGAATCAATCTTGGCCCACCCCCTCGAATTTTATCTTCTAACAGCTGCCATCACAAACTGCACCAATATTATTTCCCAAGGTGATACCATTGGAGAAAGCTATCCCCTGCTCCAAACCTCCTACAAACAAAGTTCATTACTGAAATACAGGAAACCTAAAACAAGTAACAGTACACCAGTATATAAAAAAGTTACACGTTTTCTTATTTTAAAATTAAGTCATTGCATTTGAAAGACAGCTATGCCTTTTAAAAAAGATATCATTTAAATAGGTTGTAAATTGTAATTCGCTGAATGTAGCAACAACAGCCACCTTTTTTACTATTTTCAGAAATAATCAGCAGAAATATTAGCATTCCTATAACATAGATACAGCCACTTACCCAAAATATGATTTTAAGACAAAAAAAATGTGCATATGTATGTTATGCATAGCTAAATTCATAGACACGTTACCTTTCAATATACATTTTGATCTTCAGTGTCTCTGCGAGAATTTCTACAGGCGTCTTGGTAGCGGACTGAAATGCTAAGACATACTCCACCGGGTATGTTCAAACACGCAGTTACGAGTTTCTTGTCACGACATCAGTTCAGAAAGAGTTGCCACTGCTGGACACCAAGAGCCACTAAAATTAAACTCACAAAGATAACATCTACTTTTTTAAGGTCCAGTGATCCAGAACCACTACAGCTGAGTATTATACTGAGTTGTTAAACTGTTTTGGACCATTGTTAGTGTTCTCACAAAATAACCCACTTGTGAGCTTAATCATACCAGTACAATGATGCTATCCAAGTACTTAGCATTTCTGTAAGAAACTGGAACGGCATAAACTGAAAAAGAAAAAAACAAACAAAATAAAAACAAACTACAAAAAAACCCCAACTCACTTTTGACATTATCATTTGGAGTAAATTAAGCATGCAACCTTCTCCTGAGACTACTTTGATTCTTCTCCAAACTTGGGCTCTTTCAGACTCCAAAATTAAAATAGATCGCCTGCAGAGCCCAGCCAAACCAAAAGAAACGAGAACTTGGGACCTGATGAAATGAAAGTTGATTCAAGACAGGAAATTGAGTTGGTCAGATGTGTTGAAAATGATGGCAACCAGAAACTACATTACGAAGCTTTGTATAAAACAATCCCTTCCTTTCCTTCTCCAAGCCATCTGCAGATGTGTGGCTTTGCAAAGCAGCACGCCGGTTCACAGAAGAAATGCGCCACCAGCAACGGTCATCTGCAAAGTCAAACTGCAAAGACAGGACAGGTGGTACACATCAAATGCTGGCCAAGAGAAAAGCAGAAACAATTTCATCCCACATTTATGGCCAGGGTCTCTTTCACTCTAACTGGTCAGCTAGGTTATCATTTCCTTCTTCAGCGGACAGGTCAGTCAGACCACACCACTGCCGACTGCCCCACTACTCTGTCCCAGCGTAAGCGCAGCACCCGACAGCCTCCTCGCCCTTCCCCTGTGCAGCGGGCACCGATGCCGGCCAGGAGAGCTCCCTCAGCACGGTGCACGGAAGCTGGGTGCTTCCCACAACAAACTTAGCAGCTAAAAATGAGCAGCTGTGCTGCATCCCATTGAGGGGTGACGTGGGGCCACTGATCCCCAGCCTAGGGCTGCAGGGGAGAGTGGCACGGCAAGACGATCACCTTGCATAACTAGAAAGAACAAACCTTGCAAAAGAAGTAGGAGTCCTAGAAAAGACCGGAGATCAGACCCCTGGTACACGAGAGAAAACTCGGGGTAGGTTTTGAATTCATCTGGCTGTGGATTAATGTTCCTATGGCATGCAGCCAACGTTAGATTTAAATGCAATATGAATGGCAAGAAAACCATGTGAGATATAAAACACATCAGCCTGAAAACACATTTAAAAGGAGGCAAGAAAGCAATTTTGTTAGTAAGCCTGACATTTTCTGAAGGAGGACAACGTAACTAATAGCTGCAGTCAGTTCCAACAGACCATGTGTGTCAACAGGAGATACTGATGTAGTTTAAAAAAAGGATAATCCAGATTTAATTAAAATAACTACGTACATATGAGACACATAGTAAAGGCCCTCTATGCGCCAAAATCCCCTTACAATAACTTTTATATTACAAATGTGTCTTCCAGCGTCTGGGTACACTATGATAGATTCTGCAGGGCTATACATGATCACCTGAATTCAAACAATGGTATTGTGCTTTAACACACACAGTGCTTTACTATTATTATTGTTTATTGCCATGGTCAGAACTGAGTTTTACAGAGCAAAAAGCATGCAGGGTTTTTTTTGCCAAATTTGCATCTGATCAAACATTTTAAAAAATAAGAAAAAAAAAAAAGTATGCTTCATGAAGATTTACTGTAGAACACCAGTGTCTTTTAGCTCTTCCAAGCAGCTGTTTTCTGCCAGGCTTGTCCTTCTTCCTGTGTGGTATGGCCTCGGTCAGCCTGGCTGCTAAACTGGGCTCAGGGAGCACCAGGACCCCTCTGAAGATGCCTTTTACAGCTCACCTTTCACTGTGTAGTTTGGACTGAAATTGCCCACATCTGACCCTTCTGGGCTGAGCCATTCTCCTCTCTGTATGCGTTTGCCTTGTCACAACTCTACTTTTCCAGGAGCTGTCAGCCACCCACCAAGGCACCGAGCTCACGACTCCGGCAGAGCAGAGCTGTGCTGCGCCGGTACCACGGCTCACGGCCACCGAGCGACGACAGGGCTGACCGCACAACACAAACCCACCAACCTCCGCACCAACACCGACAGCATTTAACCCTCTCTAAGAAATAGTATCCTACGGTGTCAGCCTAATACACTGCTCATTTTCCCTTAAGTGATATATGCTGCAACTCTGAATTTAAAGCTTCTGTGTGCCCTGCAAGCTTGAATGCATTTATTCCCGATGCAGTCGTTGAATCCCAGACATACAGCCACACTTTCTCCGCTGAAGCATTTCTAGCTAACGTCTCCTCCCACTGCAGTTGCCACTCTGCCCAAGATGACAGCAATGCCCAGATGGCCACAACCATCAGCATCATAGCTTTCCGTGCTAATTCAGAAACTTCACCTCGAGGTTTCACCATACATGATCACCAAATGCCAGAAGCATCCTCAGACAAGGCTCCCCACATCTGGAACGACTTATAATGCATACCTTCACTATTAACCTTGAGCTCAAATTCTCCCTTTGTCCTGCCTCCAAGTAACTGCTCCAGTGCTGCCTCTGCTGAAATCCGTCCGGATCTCCAAAAACCTTTTGCATTGTTTTTGGTTGGTTGGTTTTGTTTTTTTCCCCTCCATCTGCAGGCAGAGACACTGCCCCATTCCCCCCCACCTGTTGCAATGGGCCACTGGCCAGACTGGGACTCTGGCCTGCTGCAGCTCCACCCGTGATTTCGACACCTACAGCAGCATTTCCCATGAAAGCCGAGCAAGCCAAGTCAACCTATGGTGTGCAATAAAAGTTTTATTGACCACACACAAAGACAGGAGAAAAATATGACTTTTGGTGAGTCTCGTAAACCCAAGAAGAGATTTCTACTGAATTACAAGGTATGAATTCAGCTGATTTAAAATACACCTTGTCTGGTGTAAGATACCAAAACAGCTTCAGTAAAAGAACTACGTTTTATTGTTACGCGGTTCAAAGAATTTAAACAACAACCGTACCAAACAATCCCCAAGCCTTTACAAAGAAACCGAAGAATTTCCTTTCGTTCGGGAGCGGTGGCACGGGGCCTTCCCACGCCGCGGGATTTCATTTCTGTCCCTACCGGCAAGTCCACGAAGCGC
>NW_009610682.1:0-372 GCF_000690535.1 Cariama cristata
CCACGGTGATCCCTCGCCTTCCCGGCAAGCAGGGCAGCCCTGGGCGGACAACCCGCGCATCCACGTCGCTGTGGGTTTGTTACTCTGCTTGAAAACGCAAAGGCTCGCTGCATGATTGGCTTTCTGTTTACAAGTGCAGATGGAGAGAAGGCTCACGTTTTCTTTCTCCGTGTGGTTTCCCCGCCTTGGAAGCTACAAGAGCAATCCGAGGAGGGAGAAAGGGGAAAGAGAAGAGGATTTCCCAGTTTCAACATTCATCAGATTTACCCTGTCATCGCACTACAAGGTGCAGCGTGTGTCGAACATTAGGAGCACGGGTCCATGCAAATGACACAGGCATGAAAGAGCCCTGGCAAGAATAAATCTGTCGAT
>NW_009610682.1:397-825 GCF_000690535.1 Cariama cristata
TGTACAGATGTTCCCTATTAACGTTACTGTTCAGCCTTGGTGGTTACGGAGGGAAGACACCGGATTAAAAATTCCCATTGCCACCCCACCTCTCCTGAACCTTTCTCCCCACACCTCTTTGTCTTCGCTTAATTAGGTAGGATATAATATTCTCTCTTTTTTTTTTTTTTTCTCCTCCGTCTTATTGAGACGTCTGCCCAGGCTTACGCCTTTAAACAGGAACGATATTGATCCCTCCTCCCCCTCCTGTCAATCCCGATTTGTCCCTTTACCTGAGGAACAAACAATTAAGACAAGAAAGTACGGACTGCGCCGTCAAACTTGGCGTGGGGCAGGTCCCGGCAGGGCTGCGCGGCCCCTGGGCAGGAGCCCGGAGCGGGTCTTGGTGCCCAGGGCTGAGAGAGGGCGAGGGGCGAGGGCTGCACACC
>NW_009610683.1:0-22311 GCF_000690535.1 Cariama cristata
GGAACGTTCAGCTCCCGAAATCCCGGCTCTGAATCCCGGCCGTGCCTCGGCCCGCACCGGAGGGAGGAGGAAGGGAACCCGCAGCCGCTCTGCCGGGTGCCAGGCGGTCGGGTTTGTGGGAATGGGTGGGCTTCAGCGTACAGGCGGGGGGACTGGGGAATGACCCTTTTCCCCAGAGCGCCTGGGGTTCAGCCCATGATCCCCTTTCCAATTGTTTTTCCACCTAGCAAATTTACGAGCACTTTCGGCTGCAAAATTTGTTTGCAGACACTGGCGTATTTCAGGAACAAAGCTCACTTAGACACCACAGTAATAGGTGGTCAAAAAATCTTTACAAATTTCATAGGTATGAGACAGGGGAGCAGAAAAAAAATCCCAACCCTCCAGCACCAAGCAGCAAAAAATCTGGGCTGTGCTGTCACTGGGGAGCTTTTCTCCTCCTTCTCTCCCTGCCCTGAAGAGAAGGGGAGAGAGCATACATGGTGACATGAAACACTTCAGAGAAAAGCAAACAAATATTGGCTTCTCTGGAGAATCAGAAACATAATGATAGTATAATGCTAGCAGTTTATTTTTCACTGCCTCGGGCTGCTTGGCAGAACGTCACAGTAAAATCATCTAGGCATGAGAGATTAACCGATGTCTATTTTGCCATAAGGCTCCACGCTCTCCTCTTGAAGGACTTTTACACCTGCTGAGGAATGCTGCTTCCCCATCGCTGTTGAGCCGTGGCACCAGGAGGGAACCCCACAGACTTTGATCAAGTCGGAGCAGGGGGGTTCCCTCAGCCAGCTCCCGGAAAGCAGGCTGGGCTGCCGAAACCAGTCAAGCGCCAAGCACCGACCTGAGCTCCACCTGCAAAGATCTTCATCTAAACCATCAGATCAGGAAACCAAAACTCACAGCACAGAGTGCACAAGATGCAAGGGCTTAAACCACATTATGCTCTGCGCACAAGCTCATCACATCCTTGGGCTTGAGAGAATTCTGCGTTGTGGTACAAATCCTGAGCTTGGCTGAAGACAGTGAAAATTCCCCCTCCGAGCTGGAGTTTCACTTCAGAGCAATTAAATGTGTCAGTTTGGGTATTGAATGCTTTTTGGAACAGGTGGATTTGCTGTCAGCATAGCCACGTCTTTACACAGCCTCAAATAACTGTTTAAATACGGTGCTTTTGTCACTAAGTATAAACAGGGAGTAGCGGTATCCCCTATAAATGATCTTTTGCCCCTAATTGGTTTCCTTATCAGGCAAGCAAATGCAAATTTAGTATTGGTAAAATGCATTAAGACTGGGAAGAATAAAGGAGAGAAACGATATCAACAGATCTGTCAATCAGAGTTCCTGTCCCATCCCCCAAAGCTTCTACTTAACTTTCAAAGCAGTGGCACAGCCTGCATCTGAAGCTCACTCCGTGCCTATTTCAAGGCCAAGCATTGGAATTTTATTAGCCTATACCAAGAACTGTTTCTGTAAACTTTTCCCCAAAAGAACATTGAAACCATTTGCATAATTTTAACTAGCTGGCTGCAGAATAGCTTTTTAAAATCTACACTGAATTTAAAAAAAAAAAAAAAAAAGACAAAAAACAAAACCAAAAACCACAGGAGGAAAACCCACTACAAAATTGGCTCACTAAAATAACTTTACCTTCCCCCAGGCAAATGATCACTTGCACCCGTTTTGGTGGCATCATTGCTTCTGCCACATCCTGAGATTTCAGTTTCTAAGATCACTAAAGAACCCTGGCATCGCAGCACAAAGCCCACAGCTGGCAGAGCCACATATTTAAATATTCACATGGAAATCTGGAAGAAATCATGCCCCATTTAAACAAGAAAGATACTATTTATATCAGCTATTATTTAACAACAGAAAAAGCACTTGCGCAAAGTGGGGAAAAAAAGTGTTTCTAAAAGTCACCAAGACTCGTCAGGTCCCACTACCTTCAAAGGGAATCAGAAGGATCTGTCCTGTCGCAAGTAGTGTTCAGGACATGGCAGGAATCAGTGGCATGACTTGAGTCAAACATCATCTGAAAAGCATATTGGGTAATATTTATGGACCGGATTTTTCACAAGTTTTTAAATATTTTTGTTCTTGATGGGAGCTTCTGGGCGCATTAAATATCTGTAATAAACACACTTCTCAGCAATACTAATTGGCACTAATCCCTGCCGTGCAGTCCCACATAGCACGTGGTCTGTGTCGCACAGTGTGGGAGCTGCTGGGCCACCCCACAGCCCTCCTGCTGCAGCCACAGCTGCCCCCAGCCCTACACAGGCTGGGAACCATCTCAAGTACAGCTTAGGCACCTGGAACTAATATTACAACACATCCTGACATAAACTAGGTTTGCACGCAGAAAGCGAGTGGAGAAGCTATGATTTTGTTCAGATAAGTTGGAAGCACAGCTTTGTCTCAGCTCACCTGACTACCAATGCCGCCTGCTCCTTCAACCCTCTCATGTATCACATGCACTTCTTACATCTTGCCGCCTTCTTGACTTCAGATGCCTCTGGGGCATGGACAGTGCTTTGCTCTTGCTTCACACAGCACCTAGCATGGTGGTATAAATAACTGAAATGAATGAATCAGAGCCACAAACAGTCCTTGTCTGCAGGAATCTGCTGAATCAGCAATGCTTCCCAGGGGAGGTGCATTTTGTAAAGGCTCCAAAAAATGCAGAAAGGTCGAATGCAAGGATGCTCTTACAGATACTGCCACACAGATGTTTCAAGGTACGTTACACAAGAACTGATCTTGGGAAGCAGTATCTTCCTGCCCCAGTGGATTTTCAGGGCCATGGGCAATCTGCCTCCAACCTGCCTTCAGAGGGGAGGGCTGTGCAGACCCTCAAAAGCCCACTGGGTTAGCACAAGCAGCTGCCTTCAGATGCACCCAGCAGAAATGTGGCTGGCACCAGCCCAGCTGGTTTTGATTTATCAGCCTGAGGCTGTACCTATTTGCTGCTGGGAGAACCCTTCAGCTGAGATGTGGAGCAAGGTTTGGATCTACTCCTCTGGCCCCCAGCAAAGAGCTCTGTGCATCCCCTCGGCCACGTCTCCTGCCAGAGGCAAGCGAGTGCACAGACAAGACTGGTGTGCACTGCTCCCATTAAAGGTAATGGGAACTGAGAGCCCAGCTATCCTTGGTGCCTTGGGAAATCTTCTCTGGTTCATCTTATACCTTGGTTCCAGGTCAGTTGGAGAAAAAAAAAAAAAAAAGTTAAAAGGAAATAATCAATTCCACAGAAATTGGCCCAAGTTTTCCTTAAGTATCTCCTTTCCTAGCTGTTCTTTCTTTTACCCTGTGCATAGACAAACCCAGCAGACAGTGCCACGAAAGCGTATCCTGCAGGGATGCCGGGGCTGCCCTCCTGCAGCAGGTGAGTGCAGGGCCAGGGGAACCACTGCTGTGCTCCAGCCTGCTCTGGTGTTTCAGGGAAGCTGAGGATCAGGCCCTGGAGAGCTTTATTTCTGCCAGAAGAGAATGTTTTAACACAGGTTGTCCTGGGAGACTAACAGCATTTCTAATGTATGCCAAAAAAAAGAACCAAAAAAAAGAGAAAAAGAGCCTAGACACAGAACAGAGCTCAACGACAAGCTTATTTGTCTCTCCCTGAAACGTAAGCGTTCTTTAGGACAGGATCCTTAAGCCGTAGCCTGTAAAAAGCTGTTTGTTTTGTACTGACCTTCTCCTTTTATGTAACATGATAGGCATGCTCCAGCGAGTACTGAATGCAGCTAAACATATGTCGTCAGCTGTGCATTGCTGCCCCTTCTATTAAAATGGATTTTGGTAGCATATGTGGGAATGGGCTTGCCACAGACACTCAAGGGAAATGAAGGAATACAGGGCAATTAGCAAGAGCAATCCCCAGACCTCTCCGCTAAGCCTCCGAAGGAAGTACAAAGACTTATCTCATGGGCATGGAAACAATTAAGGTCAACAAGTAATCGTGGAAAAGGAAACTTTAAAAACAAGAACATGGTAAATGACCTAGTAAACACTCCTTTTGCCCCCCTCACAGACTTAGGATGCATTTCATCTGGGGTTCATATGCACCATCTAGCTGGTTTTTGCCTCCCCAGCCCCCCTCACATAATGACTTCCCTTTGCAATTTCCTGGAGGAAGTTGCTGGAGTGATCTTTTAGTGATAAAAATAAGCCATAGTGATTCTTAATTTTCGGTCAAAGAATTCTCTTAATCTCCTAATTAAGGAGCGAATGGCAGCAGTGTCCCTTAGAAAGCATCAATGGGACAAGCGGCCTTTGCAGAAGAATGCAGTTATTCTGGAAGAGAGAACTATCTTATGGATCATTTGGCCAGACGGATAATATCCTGCATCGGATTCCTTCTCAAAGATATATGCAGAAGCACTGTTTTTGATAAGCGAGTTTCTTCACAATTATTTTCCTTTTTACAAGTCATTAGAGTTAGAGAGTAGACATTGTTGCATCCTTTCTCACAACTTCAGAAGCATTAATTGAATACTGAAGTGTTAGCCATAATTGGTAATCCATGCTCTGTCACTCATTTTCTCACCTCCCTCTCTAGCGGGCAGGAAAGAATTTCTGAGGGTTATGATGACACCAGTGAATTCCCTGGGGTTTTGTGTATTTGTTTTCATCAGTCATACTTAACATATGGTATTTACATGTCTTCTTCACGAACACTTGATAGCTGACCTGGAACACAGCACTCGAGTGACTGCTGCCAGCTTCTAACTCCTGACTTACATATGTAACAAGCAGTATCATATCCATTTAAAACACGGTTCTTTGCCCTGTCAGTAAAGCCGCAAGTTGATGTGGGAGCCCCCCCAGCATGGACAGGAAGGAAAAAGAGAGGTTTCTGGTTTGGGAAGGCCATCAGCTGCCCCAAAAATGGGACGTGTCTAGTGACACACAAAACCTGCTTGAGTTCAAGTACATGTGATACCACCAGATCCTGTCTTTATAGTTAGCCAGGCACAGAACTTTCAGTTTATTGCCTATGTTTATATACTGGCCAGACCAACAGGGTGGTCTGTGTCTAGTGACATATTTTGTAGCTGAAGACCAAATACAATTCATAACGGAGTTTGGATCCCGTGCCCCTGTGTGACAACAAGCCGTGCTTATTTGCTCCTTTCTTTCTTTCATCATCTTCAGAATTTACCACAACACTTAATACAGCAGTTTGAGCTGTGAGGAAAATACAGGTAAGATCATATTAAACAAGTGTAATAGTTTTGCAACATGAGACCAAAAAACCCCTTTAACCCCAGATTTGCAGGACTTGACTACTATTAGTGCATCACATGAATGAAAGGATGTCGTTAAGAAAAGGTAGGAAACTGGCTTTGTGCAAGTATCTTCTTCTTCTTTGTTTGCCTGCTTACCACATCGTAATCTCATCCTAAAAACGCGTCCACTCAATGTCACAAATATATCTGAAGTCCTTGTCGCTTGTTTCTACTGCAGGGTACTCACAAGATGCTTTTAGAGGAAGTACTCAAGCAGTACATAACCGGAGGCTAAATCTGGCATACAGTGACTGTAACAAACTATGACATCTGTCACAGCTCTTCTTGGATAAACCTATAATGATTGCTCTGACCAGAGAAGAAGACATCTGAAGTCAGTAACTGAATAATGCTAATGATACTTCATAAACAGCACAGTTCAAATATAATGATGTATTTCTCTGAAGAAAGATGCTGAGAGCTGAGAGGGGTCTGACTGGCAGATATTTACCCCTTATCCATTCTTCTGTCCATAAACATCCTTGTGAAGTGCTGCAGGCAGGGAGCTCTCATTTTATGCTTCCCAAACTGCAGCAGAGACCACAGTATCTAGCAGAGGGAATACATGTGTCAAACACGTCAATAGGGATGCTATAATTTCATCTATGTATATTTGGCATCAGTCTGTATCTATTAAATAATGGCACATGGGTATCATCTGGTTGCATATGCAGTACCACTTTAACCTCAGCAGCAATAATTCTCGTTACTGTAAGTTTGTAAGTTCTTTGGGGCAAGGAACATACCTTCCTCCCCACCAGTACTAGTAATTAGTTGTATTTTTGTGATGTTGCGGATTACAGCAGAGAAAAATCAGGTGTGCCAGGTGTGTAGCTCCACAGACGAATCAGGCAATGCATCAGTGAGCTAACAGCCTAAACAGGCAAGACAGACAACAGAAATATCATCCCGTACCCAGAGCTGATGTGCAGAGAGGTGATACATTTTGCCCAGGGTCACAGAGAGGGCTGTGTCAGAATGCAAACCCAGATCTTCCTAGTCCCAGCCCAATGTCTCTATTAGAAATTGTTTCTTAACCACTGTACTGAATATACTTGCGGTATTTTGTACGTGGCTTTTACTAATACTGCTGTATCAGATGTGTCTGCAGCTGTTTAAGGAGCAAATGTTTGTACTCTATTTTTTTTTTTTGAAGATGTGACTGTTAATAACAGTTCCTACACGTTTCTAGTAACCATTCCCCATTAGCCACAGCAGAACCTCAAAACTGGCCGATGACTGACAATTGTTATACAGGGCAGTATCCCCATGTCAACTTATTCACAACACCTGTCATCACTTCTTGTCAGTAATCTTGATCTAGTTATGATTTAATTTATGCCTTGTGTGTCATAAGCCAGCACTTAATTTTTTTCAAAGCAATCAAATGAACTCTTTTGTTGATCAGCCTCATTTCTTTGACAGATGCTGAAATCAGACTATTCTGTGAGCAGCTCTTACCATTCTGGCAAATAAGTAGCATACCAGCACCACTGCTAGCAGCTTTCAACTCCAGGACTCTCGATATAATAGGAGCAACAATACAAAATTCCCTACAGTAAGGAAAGAAAGTCTGACAGCATACACAATTCACGCTAACATTAAGCTAATGACAGAGAATTTGTGACAACACAAGATTGGATTTTGAACTGTTGCTAAGTGTGCCAAGCTTTGCTTTAATTTAAGTGGATTCCTAATGCAAACTTTGCTCATGTGCTTTGGGCAAGATTCTCACAACACGTCGTCTTCCTGCAGTGACAGTCACTAATACGCACTAACGTGTGCCCTGGATCGCAGGTACAGGGCTTGTCTCCTCATTGTCAGCATCAAGACAAGGAAAGCATACTTCTCAAATGAAAAGGTCATTGCAAAATTAAAAGATGGGATGTAGTCATAAAAAAGTCATTTTCTTGGAAGTTAATATTGGTTGCTCTTCCATCTGCAAGGCATTGCTGCCACAAGGCATATCTCAAGGCCTAGAACACTTCCAAACGTTAAGCATTTCACTGAAAAGGGCCACTTGGGGACTGAAGGACGTTCATGTAACTTAGTTTTACTTTTTGGTATCAACTAATGACGACAAGAGCCGTATTTTAATAGTATCCTCCCACTGTTATTGAGGATTACAGCGATATCAGGAGCTTCTAACCAAGCACAAAAACACACTGTCCAAGGTTTCCAAGGAGTGAAAACCTCCAATCAATGAAACAAGACTGAGGAAAATACACATTTTAAAGAAAAAAGAGCAAAGGCAGAGATTTTAAGAAGCCACCTGAACTGTCCGATATCATACAGGAAAATAGCACCATTCGCAGTTCAGTCTTCAGGAATGTCCCCCCAAATTGCCATGATCTTTCAGAGGGACCAAATGACGTCCAGAGGTCCCTTCCAATCTGAAATGTTCTGTGATTCTGAGATCGCTGAGAGTGACATCACAGGAACATTAGCTGGCTCCCTCAGCTCTCACGGGCCTATTCCATCAGGTCCCATGGACTTCTGTATGCATGGTTTATTTAAGTCTTCTCTAACCTGATCCACCTCTATCAAGGGAAAGTCCTCCTTGCTCAGGATTTTCCCTCTGGTCCCAGGATTTGGGTGTTCTGAAGGCAGATCTTAACAGTAAATACTGAGCCAGAGAATTCATTGAGTGCCTTGGCTTTTTTCATGTTCTTTGTCACCAGATCCTCTTCCCATCCCTCTCCAGATTCAACTCCAGAAGAGCTTTGGCTTTCCCAACTCTATCCCTGCCTGCTGGGACAGTGTCTTGGTAGTCCTCCTGGGTCACCTGTTCCTGCTCCCACCTCTTGCATGCTTCTGAAACTAAACAGAAGATTGCCACACTATGAATACAGGAATAATCTGTATTCATTCATCTGAATAAATTGTTCTTGGCTTAGAATACACTCTTTGGTTGTATGTATTCACAAACCAGATTTATTTTTCAAATACCTGACCTAGTGCCAAAAGAGACAATCCATAAAAGATGCAATTTAAGGACTATACCAATTACAGCTGGGAGTGCCATAAAGGCATCACAGCAACAGCTGATTAGATCCCAGATGAAATTCACAGTTACAAATCCCTCAACAATTGCCCTCACTGAGTTTGTAGCACCACACGGTTCAAGTCAAACTGCGATGGAACAAATATATCAACTGAGTCATCTTTCTACCAATAATATCTTCTAACTTGTCTCATTTGAAAAGCAGGTCCAGATTAAATCTGAGCTGATATCTCATCACTGATTTTTATTATCCATGAACTACAGAAATTCAACTCTGGATTTCTATCTGAACAACCCAGCTGGGCAGTCTCTCTGGAAGAGGACAAGTGCCCCAAGGTTTCAAATGTAGGTGCGCCAAACATTTTGTACAAACACTTACAAAGTCGGAACCAAAGGCATGCTATTTTCAAATCATTGTAGGCTCAAACAGTAGCAAGAGGCAACAATGAAATTAATTAATCCTTTTCATATAACACACAAATCAATGAGCACTTTCTCTCCACGAGACCCAAGACAGACAAATTAGTAGGCATATGCTTGGGACAGAAAATGAAAAATCAGGCCCTTTGCTAGGTAGGAGAGATCTAAAAGCCATCTTCCTTCTCAGCTGTTACTCTCCCTTGGTGTTAGCATTGAAGATCTGTATTATATTTCAGCATTATGTGCAAATTTATACTCATTTTATAACCACAAGCAAAGACTTAGATTTCTGTAATGACTGACCAGTAAATAGATGTATTTAAAATACAGGAATTAATTCAGAAGTAAAGGCAAAGACTATTTTGCGTGTTTTAATTTGTTCTAGTGACACTTAGAAAAAAAACAGACTAGAACTTTTCTTGCGATTTTGCATTCATCAAAATCTTTTGTAATGGGAAAAAACGTGTAATTTCAAACACTCATGGTAAACTTTATCACAGATAAAAGCGTGCATAAATATTTTTAATCAGAACTTCTCCATGCTGAACATAAACCAATAAAAAGACAATGATTACATATATAAGCACATACGCACACA
The DNA here is from genome assembly GCF_000690535.1 of Cariama cristata. Classification (NCBI taxonomy): domain Eukaryota; kingdom Metazoa; phylum Chordata; class Aves; order Cariamiformes; family Cariamidae; genus Cariama; species Cariama cristata. The sequence continues at coordinate 9,314 of NW_009610683.1, forward strand.
TACACACACGTATATACTGTGACCACATTTATCCCTTTTGCTAAACTACTTCCTTATAGGGTGGAAGGTCAGACTAATCAGACATAAATTAACTACAGCTGGAAAAAAACTTTAGAAAGAAAATGCTTAAAATAATTGCATTGCTTTTTTTAACCACATTATTGCGTCTTTCAAAGAGAACCAGTTGGCATGCGTGCAAATGCAGCAGAGCTAACAGCTAACGAAAGGGAGGATTAGAGAGGAAGCATTCACTCAATTAATCCAAATACATATATGTACATACATGGAGACAGCAAATGTCTCCATGTTTAGTAAATAATCACATATAGATAGCCGTTACCCCTTCACACATGTTGAAAAGAAAGCAACAGGCTGCTTTTTGTGCACAAATAAATGACAGGTTTTAAGTAAAACAATTTTCAGCACCACCCACTCAAACAACAATATTGTCATGGTTTCATTTTACCATTCCGAATGGCAATGCAAGTTTTTGCCTGTTTGGAAATGTAATGTTGAAGCAACTTCTTGTTTTAATTTAAGCAAGCAGAAGCTGCCAACCATTTTTGCTTTCCAGCCAAGAAGAATTTATCTTACACATTTATTAAGTCATCATCTGGTTAATTACAATCATTTTGTAAATAGTGTAATAGAATGAAGACAGCCATCCAGCACTGTTAAGCTAAAACTGATATGAGACACAAATGGGCCAAGCCTCAAAGCAGTGCAAAGTCACTGTCACTCCAATGGTATCAGTGGAAATACCCAAGTTTACATCAGCTAAAGAAACAGCCCACCGACATTTCCCCTGCTAGAGACTGTTTTAAATATTAGGTGCGTTTTCTCCAGCCAGGACTGTCTCCGCAAAACTCCTATCCATCTTCCAAACTGGTGTTTTCACTTAAAGTAGCTGCCTTTGGTGGTGTCTTTCCTGTCCATGGTTATTTAGGTAGAGAAAGGGAAATAAATCACAGGGGAAATAAAGCACAGGGGATGGAACTTCATTCGTGGAGCGCAAGTGTAAAAATAAAGGCTTGATAGACTAACATGTTCATTGTATTTGGGTGAAACCCTCCCTGCCCAAAGCTTTTCATCTTAAAATAACACGGAAGTTAGTGTGTGGTTTTCGAGGGTTTTTTTGCTTGTTTGGTTGGGTTTTTTTTAAGCAGACTGATAAGAAAAAGCTAAGACATTTTTCTTTGGAGGATGATCTCTGATTTTATTGACTAGATAATAACCTATTTCTCATTCTTCACATGACACTGCAATCATACTAAATTGATGAGATCAAGAGTTATTCCCGCCATAGTCTAAGAGAAGAGAAGAAAGAGGCCAAATTCTGCTTTTAAATGTAACTGTAAAGAAAGTTACTCCAAACCTTCAGTGAAGCAAAAACAAGACAGAGCAGAATTTGGCGCTCCATCAATTTTCTGAAGGCTACTTTACATATAAAAAGTTACACTGGATTAACAAAATTATGTGGTTTTAAAATAGATAATTAAAGCAATACAGCTTTATGTGAAAATACCCTTGAAATAAACTTAACCTAGTTTATAGGAGTTCAGCTGCACTGGTTAATTTACAACGCAGTTGTAAATTGCAGTGAAAACGGTTGGCAGCAGCAGTCCAACATACTTACTTATATCAGCACAATGGTTTACATGAGCTTAGTTTAAACAGAACCTTAAACCACATCAATATCCATGCTGAGTCAAGCTCTTGCATCCTCCTCTCCTCATTTTGTGCAGTTTTTCTAGCCCAATTGTAAAAACATAAAGTATAATTTGATAAATACAGGTATATCATAATAAAACAGCCAAAGCTAGGACATTTGGTCACTGGCTGAAATTAAAAAATTCTTTCCCTTGTCTGCTCTGACATTCATATACAAATAAAAGGGGAGTGTTAATGCAGAATCTTTCCTCCCTGTATCATGTGAATAAGAGAGAAACTACAGCTCCATTTTGCTCTGCTTCTTTCAGACAAAACTCATTTAATGAATTAAAGGTGTTTGGGTCTGCAAAGGTCAGTTGGGGACGTTTTATTTTCATGCCAAACAGTTACACAAATGTAATGTGCTATAGATATCTATAAAGTGGTACAGAAATACCTCATTCCAGTGCATGTCAGTTCCTCTGCCCATGACAGAAGACCCCTGGCCGGAGCTGACCGTGCACGTGCATCTCCTTGGCAGGACGGGACCACTGGAGCCATTCTCCCACAGCTACTGCCCCACAGACTCCAGGGGTACAGCACCCTGCATATCAGCAAAACACTTAAGCAGGTGCTTAACTTTAATTACCTGCTTACAATCTGCAGGCTTGAGAGGTTTATGAGCCCTTTACGATGGCTTCTGTTGTAAATCTTAATCTTTGACTTTTCCAAAATAAGAGAAACTGGAAGGGCAGCCTTTGCTCTCAGATAGAAATCAGCAACTTGTCCTGGATGGAGAACAGCTGCTGTGAGATTCAGAAGAGCCAAAGGATCAATTTTCAGCTGTTGCTTGCTGTACTCACAGCGGTTTTTGGCTGAGGTATAGCTCCGTGCTGTTGCCACAGGTCAGCCGATCCCCGCGCACTGCCCGCGTTGCAGCGTTTTGACACTCGCACTGCTGCGCAGCAGCTCGCTCAGCTGAGGTGACTCAGTCACGCGTCCTCCATCATCTTGCCCTGTTCTCCCAAGATGAATATATGGATGTAATGTATGAAGAAGACCAGAATTCACAGACATGATATGTTATTTTAAATAACTTTTTTTTTTTCCTTTTCATTCAAGGAAGCGTACAGATGCCTAAGCTGCTGTTTACACCAATGTTAGAATGCTGCCTATTGTAAATTGGAAATTAGGTCGCAAAGACATTTCAACAACTAGTAAAACTACACTCAGTTCATCTGAAATTACATTTTCAGGATTCAGAACAAGTTACCTCATCACATCATCATAAATGACCCCATTGTCCAAAACACAATAAGGACATGTCTTAGAAAGATACAAAGATGACATTATTTTCCTTGGTCTCTATTAATAGAGATTCCCCCAAACAGAAGAATCATTTGAGTGGAGATATATTTGGAGGCAAATAATGAATAGGTCCTTCTAGTTATTCACAAGACTATACAGTTAAGAATGCAACAGTTATTTAGGTTCCTTATTTTTTAATTGCAGACTCTTGAGTGACCACGCATGCAATTATTTGTTTGCTTTCAAAAAATAAACTGCATTGTACAAAGCATTTCTTTCCTTTTTTCTTTTTTTTTAATGTGCCCAATCACTAGAGAAATGTCTAAGTATCTCAGATATGAGCAGGATTCCTCATGAAATAAAGAAGAAATTTTATTCTGTAGCACCGTCAAGTAATCTGAATATTCAGCAGGGTCTGATCTTCACCTCATCTGGAAGTAGCGTTCCTGTAGAGGGGATTTCTGCAGACAGACTTGGGCAACATAGAACCAATATCGTGTCTGCAGCCCTGGGACAGAAAACAAATTGCTTTAAAGCTACTCCTAAACTTGAACAAGAAAGCTGGAGAGTGTTGCTGTCACTGCTGGCAGCAGCTACCTGGCTGCTGGGTACACAGAGGGGCAGAGCAGGCAAGGGAAAGCTAAAGGCAAGAGTGCTTGCTGGTCAACCAGAAGGGCTGTGGGGAGACTGCACTCCAGAAGGAAAAAACATTTTGTAGCAGTGAGGCCATAAACACCTCTAGATTTGTTCCGTGCATCTAACAGGGATTAAGAAATTTTTCTTTTTTAGCTGCTGAGCATTATTTGAAACTTCCTGTAGTGAATCCACAGAGCAGAGATTTCAGAAAGCAAGGGATTTAAAATACATGTGTTCTCTGTTTGCTCCTACTCAGAAGATGCCTTACTGGCAATAGATGGAGAAGTAATACAGTCACGAAAGAGGAGTCAAAGCTTCCTTTGGTCCCTAGCGGTTATTAACAGTTATTAAGTTGGGTAGCTTTTAAGTGCGCTGAGGATGGGCCAGAAGAAGAAGCACTGCAGTCTCGTGGCTTAGAGCTGCATGTGGCCAAATTTTCTGTTTTTGCAAAAGGCAAATGAACCCACTAGGAGCGCCCTGATGCCATGTGATGAATGCTTCAAACATCCAGTTTAACTTGTTTATGGCTGGCATGGATATTCCCAAGCTGCCCAGCTGTGCTGCAGGTTACAGCTACCAAGCTGCTCTCTCCGGAGCAACTCTGGGCAGTCAGCAATCGCTGGAGGTCAGCAGCAGAGCTCAGGGTTCATGGGGTCCAGTACAGATGCAATTTTTCCTGACCTGTAGTGAAATTCCCATGCAAGTGTTTCAAAGCCTGAGATGTCACTGAGGCCACTATGTCCTGACTTTCAAGCCCCACTTCTGGAGCATGGCTGCGACAACCCAGTGTTTGCAGCCCAGCCCAACCCAGTTCACTCAGCACAAACTCTTGTTTCTCTCAAAACAGAAAAGAAGAAAGCTGCCAAAGTTCCTGGGAGAACCAGTCAAGACCCATCTTACTAGCTCGCAGCTAATGGGTACGGTAAAGTACCTGTGCTAAATGTGCTTCACCTTTACTATCTTACCTTTTTACACAGCATTTTTCTTTTTATAATGATGTTCCCATTATCTCAGCCTTATCTTCCCATCCCATAGCTATAGGCCATTAGCCTTGTTTAAAAAAAAAAATTAATTAGAATTGAAAAGGTAGAATAATAAAGGAGAAATTGTTTTTTGGCAGCCCTAGTTACCTTATTTATGTTGGCATTTCTAGACACCATCGTAATATAAGATGCACCCTCAACTTGCATACTATATCCTGCCTTCCCCCAGCAGTAAATCTGTGATACAGCTTGTCCATCTTGACCTGCCATTTCTGCTTCTTCAGCCTACTCTGCATCAGAGGGACATGCAATATCCTGGCTTTCCATTATCACAGAAAAAAAAAAAATAAAATAAAATTCAGAAGAACACAAGAAAAAATTTGTGGACCAAACTGCTCTCAAATATAAGAGCTGCAGTAAAGGTGTCTGTGGATTTTGGATTGGTATAATTACTGGCAGCTCCAAGATGTGTATGAATTGGGTTTGCAGAGTAATTGCTGCCAGTCCCTGGTTTTGCTCTTCTGCTCGCTAAAAACTTGCATGCTGTTGTATGGAAATGCTTGCACTACCTCTTTATCCTGTAGTACTATGGACTTTTCTTAAGAAAGGGGGTGTTCCAAAGCATTCTACTGCTAAGTATGGAGAGTAACCCCACTTTTCTTCTAGCAGTTACAGAAGATTTCTCCAATCCTACTCTTCAATTGATCTTTCTCATGATTAGAAAATAAGTAAAAAAACACAGTCCTGCAGGTAAGAATAGGCAGAAATATTGTGAGTGAGAGAGGTTTAATAAGCTGTTTCAAAGCTCTATTTTTAAATGAAGTTTCTAGAAAATGATCTATAAAGTCCATGGCTCCACCTGATTGCCAGTGACCCGGGTCATCTTTTTGCAGAAAGGAAAAAAAAAAACAAAACCAAAAACCAACCAGTAACCATGAACTTATGACATATAGAGGAGGAATGAGTCATTGAAAAGAGTGCTGAGGCTGACACTCCTGCTGACATTATGCTATGGGCATATGCTCGGTCACATTTTACCTATAATATATCTGGATATGCTTATATCCTTCCCACCTGCAAGCACCGTCACCAGACAATGCAAGACATTAATTTAAAACATGACATCACTGCCTGATGTGTTCAGTGCATATTGTGATTAAAAGTATCTGTATGCACAGACTGGCTTTTCAGTTTGCTCATGAACTACTTGATAAACCGCAGTACTGAAAATAAGACAAATAAGATGGCTTGCAAATACTTCCATCTGCCTATTAAGGCTCGATTAGCATTCCCACAGATGCAGTAAAAAAAATCCAGTTTTGAAAGCAAATAGGTCAAACAAATTACATATGGAATCTGTCACTGTTAAAGCAAGACAAGTACATGCCTAGATTAGTAAGTAATTACCCATACAGCAGCGATGTCTTCATTTCTGGCCACTAGATTTTTGTTAGTAATTTAAATTACATCTGTAAAATGTAGAGGGGTTAAAATTATGATCTTTGCTGGTGTCTCAGTGCCCAGTTATTGGATGCCTCTCAAGGCACGTTTTCTTAGACAAATGGAATTGCACGAATTGCACGCTATGAACTGCAGATGTATTTTGCAACTTTAATCTCAGTAACAAAATTGTTACAAAGGGTGCCACTCTTCTACACCCGGGACTTCACACAGCTATTGCTACACTCTGATAACACTGTGAGCACTTTTTACTCTACAACGATGAAGCAAAGTAGAAAACATTGATTCAAATTCCCGATATCCAAGAGAAGACAATGAGTTTGGATTTTTCCAAGTAGTGGCACATGCAACTAGTCTGGTGGGCTAATCCACGGGATGGGTAGTGCTGGCAGGCAGCATTACAGTATTTTATCAGACAATACCAGTCTCAGCACTCATCTCCAAGAGAGTCACTCAGATTATAAACTCTGATTAGCAATCCCAGCTGGTTTAACGCTGCTCTATTTCAGGATGTAGGTGATCCCGTAGGCTCAGAGAAAGAGGGGCATACCCTTGGTTAGGCCAGTTTACCTCAGAGTCCAAGTTTTTGATAACTCCTGCCTCAGTTCCTCATTGCCCCCATGTGCTATGTTGGGATTTTGTGCAATTAAATCACAGCTGGGGGTTCATCGAGATAGATGTGCTAAAAATCAGGCACCGTGGCATGCTTTTTTGCAGATTAAACCTGCAGGGATTCCCACCTTCCCATAATACATTTATCCTGTGCCATGTTAACGTCACCAAATAAGGTTCTTATCAGAGACCCTGGGAGTTTAAGTGTCCGAAGTTGGCACTTTGGCATAGATCTGTCAACTCTAGACACTCGACGTCCTGCTGCCTTCCTCTAAGGTATCTGTGACAGATACAGAAGCAGCAGAGCTCTCGTCAGTAAGCTTAACATCACAGCGCAGAGCCCACATCTTCCCTGAAAACACAGAAGGAATGAGGAAAAAAAGGGCTTAAGCCTCCCAGTACACATCATTTTCCATTTTCCCTAAAGTCCGGTGAAAGAAATACCTTCAAGCCTTCAAATCACAGATGCAGTAACTTTCTAAAAGCACAACTTGCTTTTTCTGAAGGCGTTTCGGGCTGCTGGGCACTGCGGCTGCTCCGCTCTGTGCTGCACCGTCAAAGCTTCCTCCAGGGCAGGGGAGAAGCCCCACGCTGGCAACATTTGCAGAGTAGAAAGTGTGTTTAAAAGTAGGGCTTCAGAAGTAAATAAAACTCTTTTGACAATAATGAAAGTAATAATGAACTTTCTTTTCGTGTCAGTTTTGCTCTGTTAGTTACTTGATAATGCGATGCACTATAAATGGCTTGAAAGAAGATTCCTTGTCAGTCTGCGGTGCCTGGGGGTAATGCAAGCTGCTCAGCCCTCACAAGTAATTAAAGATAATCAGTGAAAAATGTGAGGGTCTGTTGTACTCCACATTCCAAACCCCACCTACAACAGGAACAGCACACGAATTTATTATTTAAATGTAACCTTTTTCCAGACCGATCAGTGAGGGACAGGACTCGCAATTCTTTGTTTGCTGGTGCTGCTGTGCTCCCCAAAACCAAGAAACAGTCAACAACCAGTTTCAGGAGGATCGACAGTGACCAAAACACACTTGAAACTCTGAACTGGCTTTTGTGTTTTACTTCCTCTGACAGATTTCTATCAGCAATGTTTACCTTCAGGTGTATTAAATGACAGAGCCAACCTGCTTCATCTCCTGAAGCAGGATTAATTTACCACAGAATATTTATAGGAACAAATAACAGCTTGAACAAATAAAGGAATAATAATTCTAATAACAGTATCTATACCAGGGAAGGTTTCCCAGGTACTTAATGGACAACTCCTCTCACTGAAACCTTATTTATGATGAGGAACAGCAAGAGTTACAGGCTGGTGAATAACTTTGAAAAATCAAGCCACTTATTCAGGTGCAGACTCAGCAGGGGAATGGCTGAGCGTTGAGCAATTTGGGAAATCTGGTTGAGACTGTCTTTCATTTCTAGCGCTCTTTGAACTCACTGGCACGAGTCCTGCTCGCTGTGCTCAGGTAAACTGGGAACCGCGAGCTCTGGCCTCACAAAGGACTGCCTCAGATCAAGGTGTGCAATGCCTTGCCCTAACGCTGGCTGGAAGGGTGACGGCAATAAACGTGAGGGACCAGAAGCAGGGGGTGATTTCGGATGGGCTCGGCGTGCCGCTTACCCACATACGGATGCACTGGACCATGGAGCAACAGAAAGCAAAGGCAGACCAAGACAGCCCGGGTGACAGAGCCGGAGCCCAGCAGCCGGAGGCTGCAGCAAGGCACATCCCCAAATTGGCAAAGAAAGGGTCCTGTAAACCTGTGCTCACCAGTGCCTTACACTGAGCATCCTCTGTTCCCCTTGCACTTACTGGGTGTCAGAAAATCCCATTTGACCTGCTCAGGGGTCTGTTTCCCCAGGACAAAACCCCCATTGACTCTGCGGGGGCAGGAGAGGCCAAAGGAAGACCAAAGAGTTACGTGAAGCGGAAGTTAAAGCTGGGGGATTCGGTGACTCCTGAGCACTGCGAACGTGCAAGCGGACAGTGGGAAATGCTGAGCCTCCTGCCACTGCCCTGGCTAGCTAGCTCATCACTGCTGGTTTCGTTTGCATCTGGAAAATGCGCTTGTGAAACCAAACCATTTAACACACTTGGCACTACTAAGAAAAGCACATAGTTACTGTCTTTCAGTGCAGTGACCAAGCCCTGGACAGATTTGGATGCTTGCTGCCAGGTTTATCAGATTTAGCCAAAGCAGCAAAAGAAAGGAACTAAAGAATTATGGCAAGTAACCCATAACTCATTGAAAGTCACTTCATCAGGGGTTTCCAGCCTTCTTCAATTTGTGGATCTCAGACAATTTTTTAAACCGTTAGAAAGACCAAGGAGATAGACCCAGGTATAGAGAATTTATAGTCCCTGACAATAGGTTTTGCTTTTAGTAGGTGCTTTTTTGTGGATTCCTTTGAAGTAGCCAAGAAAACCACATCACTACATCCATGATTCCACAGGCAACAGAAGATCATCAACTTCCAATCTATTTTGTCTAGTAATTGTACATGTTTGTTTCTCCCACACTTCACTGATGTGAAGTTTAACACTCAAATATTACCAGTTAAATACAAAACAAAACAAAACTGTTGATGCATTATTTCACAATAAGTAATATAAAACCATGAATAATGGGTTCCAAATGATGTAAACATGTGTTTAGAGTACTGCTTAGAGCACTGATGCTGACCTAGATTTGACCTTCCCAAGTATCCACAATCTATTCCTTCTTTAAAAATAAAAAATGTTGCCTAAAGGAAAGATCGTGTTGTCTTCACAAATGATGAGTGCAGATTCCATGTGACCGCAAACAACAAAATACTGTACAGGTCATAATTAAAATGACCTTATAAAATATCCCATGGAAAAATATTTTCCAACAGTCTGGATTCCACTGAATTTTGTGTAGACCACACACTTTAATCCTGATCCTACTGAAGTCATTGAGAGTTTTTCCATTGAGTTCTATGTGTCCATGGTTTGGCCTTCATTAGCCATGCATGGAGCATATCATAAAAACAAACATCAAAAATAAAAGTTGTTCTATAGTTCCCTAAAAAACATGCCCACAGGGAGTACTGGGGAAAAATGCACAAAACATTTTGGAGTGAGTTTCTAAAGAATATTATCCCACTTAAAAAAAAAAAAAAAGTTTGAGAAATTTAATTTAAGCCATATGGATGCACAAAGCATGTAATTAATAAGGAAACGATGCTGATTGTTAATATAGACATCTGAAATCAGCCACAACGAAATCTCATTATGTCAGGATTGTGTCAGCCTGGATTCAAACGAGGAACATATAGCATTACACAATCAATATAATGTTATTAGCAGGACATTCCTAACAAATTTTATGTGGAGACAATGTCACATCTTTTCAGCCTGAAAAAGTAGTATGTCTACACAAGACGTAATTATTTTAATTCAGACTTTTAATGATCTATATAAAGATGACAATGGGCTGTTTGTTATCATCTGAATTGGGGTTCAATCCAGCCCAGCAAGACCTCGAGAGCCACCACCACAGCACCCTACGCAGAGCCGGTTGTGCACAGAGACACAGAACTCTGATGAAAAATTAAGCGTGTTAAAGGCACATACTTAAAATCCACGCCGTTCTCTCTCTTAAAAGTGAAATATCTCGCGCCGCATTGTCTGGACGTAAGCGCGGCTGGGAGCACGCACGCCGGCGCGCAGGGCAATTAAACGGCCCGTCCTTGGAAGTCCTGCAAATAGATGTTGCATCTGTCTAACTCGGCGTCAGCATAGAGAGCGACTCAAGTCCTGCCAAATCGAGTGTGACCTTCAATCTGCCACTCTCATGGTGAAAGGCAGGGAAGTAAATTACTTGGCCTCCTCTTTCTATTCAGGGTGAATACAAACGGGTCGGTGGGGACCTGCCGCCGGCCTCGCGGGCTCCCATCCCCAGTGGCACCCCACAGTTTACACAACCCGGGCTGAATGCCATAAAAGAGGGGCTCCATTCACCGAGGGCCCCCGCATGCAAAAGAGACGCCCATTAGATCATAGTAATTATTCCATTTACATCACACAGTGCCACAGTGGGACGTGAAGGACTCATCAAACACTTCTCTTCACCCGGGCCCCGGCCGCTAATGAGGCCCACTGGCGGCATTGTGCCTCCCATTTACTCATGGCCGTGCCTGCCTGCCAACAACAGCTCAGCCCTCCAGACAGGCTGCCCCTTTCAGAGCCATTTATTCCGCGCCCAACCTCTGACCTCAAGGGTTATGACATCAGCAGCCCTGATTTGTGATCATTTTTATTGGCGGACATTCAACTCTTGTTTCCTGTGTTTAACTCTGCCTCCCTTTTTTTAGCTAAACTTATTGGTTCTAATAGGCATCTGCCAAAAGACTATAAAGTAAGCCAGAGCTTTCACAAAGAGGCTTCTGATCTTGCTATAAAAAGCCCCACAGCTACTATTTATGCCAATAATAACGAGTAATTCATTATCTAGGTGCACGAAATCTGTTAACCACTAAAATGTTGAACAATTTGGAGCAGATGTCCAGCAATTTTATGAGTTTTAATTAAAATGTTCTATGTATTTTCATCAATACACCTGGGTTTTTAAATTTACAAAGATGTTACATGGGAGCACAACAGTATTTTGCAAATTGCGTTTTTTCAGAAGGGGATTAGGAGGGGATGATTTGGGCTAATCAGATGCTGATTTGTGGCGAATTTTTTCCCCATTAAGGTGTTGATGCAAAATCAAAGAGGAATTAGAGCTGAGATTTAAAAAGACAGTGCTTTCTTGGGACAAAGCAGCAATATTTCAGGAGTCAGTGAACTTCAGTTTGTCTGCTAGAAATAGAGAAGGGGAATTTGCATTTTGAAGCAAAGTCATTAATTTTAAAGCTAGTGTTCTAAATGGAAATTAAATATCTTTAGAGAACAGGTTCTCAAAACACATGTTTTTCATAATGCAGTTTGTTTAAGCACCGTGATTTCCATATAGCAGAAACAGAGGTATAATAACAGACAGCATTTACTTTATCATGAATGCAAATAATAATTTTTCCAAAATTTAACATTACAAATCACTATGCGAGCACATAATCACAAGTTTGCATGATTTATGTTTTTAAACATTTGTTAAAAAAATTTAAATACTTAGGAGGCTGATACTGAATAAAATATAAAATACTTTATCTCTGCGCTTTCATTTGGGTAATGTGAAGCTTTTGGCCTGAAGTTAAAAGCTAACTAATTTTTAAAAAGGATGGTTTTACCTCAATTATAATCATAAGCAAATTAACAGAAAAGAGGATCCTGTTCAGCTAATTTCAAACTGTTACAGTCGCAGATGATGATTGCAGGAAGTGGTTAAGTAATAGGAGAATTTTTATTGTAACAGTGAGGACTTAGTATAACCAGCCACACACAGATAATCTTTGTAATGTGGCCCTTTCAGGGCTAATATGGATATAAAATGGATCCGATTCGGAGCTGGCACTAATTGGTGTATCTCTAATGGAATCTGAGAATTTACATTTGTTTCCCAGATAAGATTCCCATCCAGTTTCTCCTTTGTAGTCAAGTAAATCATTTTACTCGTTACTTGCTAATCTTAATTTCATCATCTTCACCAGTGTTAGCTTTACTTACGTGGTTTATTTTTTGACAAAATCTGAGCTATTGCACTTTGTGTAGTAATACTTTATGATTACACTGGCTTCTCTGAATTGTATGCAATTCACACAGTTTTGAACACAAAATTGGGAAATGCATGAGCACTCCTAAATGACCACGCATAGATATTCATGCAAGCAACAACCTGTTTTACATGCAGATGGCCAGAAGTTTCCCTCTTTAAAAAGCAGCCCCCCTACCCCCACCCCACAACTCCTCCGAAAAAAAGAGGGGAAAAAAAAGAAAAAGAAAAATGAAAACAAAGAGAACACACTGGGTTGGATCCACAGGAGAGCTCCTGCAGTACCAGCACTCTTTACTGATTTGTACAACTTTATGAATCTGGATCTATTTAGATCCCGGATTATGGAAGATTAAAAGAAATTAAAAACTCCGCTCTGCAAGTCAGCTGGGCACTCTCCTCTCTGCAGAATGGCTTCCTTAATAAATACCTTCATACAAGGGCGCTACGTTTGCTATTGGTGGACCCTAAGGGAGTAAGGGAAGTGGATCCATGAACTAAGTGGTCTTTGAAAGTTAACTAGAGAAAACAAGCTCCTTGGCTTACTTTGTTAGCTGTAGTGTGCACTTCTGCTTAGGGTTTCACCTCAAACTGGAAAGGCTGCGATCAGCTACCTCTATATTGTTGTTGAGATTAATTATTTTTTTTTTTTTTGGGG
>NW_009610683.1:22342-28014 GCF_000690535.1 Cariama cristata
GGGGGAGGGGCCCTCTACCACATCCTTTAGCAAGAGATTCCACTCTAATTTATTTCACAGTCAGGACATTTTCCCCAGATACTAAACCATTTTGTTGTTTTTCTTAAACATACAGATCTTTTAGCTAGATCACAGAGTTACTTCCTACAGTCCTTTTGTTTCCATAGGACAAAATTCTTGCTAATACAGCAAGCGATATCCAATTGATTATATATTAAAAGCATCAACACTATAAATCTTTACTCTTTCTTCCCAGGCACACAAAAAACCTTTCTGTATACCTATGTGCAGGTGTATGGATGCCATCCCCAATCACCATACATACAGTCACATATTTCCTTCTATGACCAAAGCACAAAGAAATCAATATGTTGCTTTGAGGAGACAGAAAAACTCAAACACAGTTTGGTGGACTGCTCTTAGCTCTAAGCACACTAAAAACCACAGTTATAGAGGAAAAGTAACACCCCTACCCCCCATGAGATTTGACAGGACCATGGAACAGCTGTGTTTGGAAGTAATCTCTCGATTTCATCTGGTCCAATCTCCTGCTCAAAGCAGGACCAACATCTTGTCAGCAGAACCATGCGTCTTGTTGCCCAGGGCCTTCTCCAGTGGAGCTCTGAGTATCTCCAGGGATCCCACGACCTCTCTGGTCCTTAGCTTGAACCCCCCCTCCACTGAAGAATTTTTTCCTTTAACCCAGCTGGAGATTTCCCCTGCTGCTTCATGCCCCCCACTACCTCCCCTTCTTTCTCTGCCCTTCTAGGAAGGGGTTTGCTCTATCTTCTCTCTAACCACCCATCAGGAATCTGAAGACAGCAATTACGCCCTTCTCCCTGCCCTTAGCCTTTTCTTGTTGAGGCTGAGCAGACCCAGTTGTCCCAGGGTCTCCCTGAAATCCCATGCCCAACCACCCTGGGGCTGTTCACTTGTCTTGCTCTGGTTTGCCAATGTCTTCCCTGCACTGGGGAGCCCTGAACTGGACACAGCACAACAGACGTGGCCTCACCACTGCTGAATAGAAGGGGGCGGGGTGTGGGGGGGGAATCACTTAATCACTTTCCTGTACCTGGTGTGTTCATCAAGCTTATCACTCGCTTTCCAATATTACTGTCCAATTACGCATAACCCCTCCATCAGGTAACATGTTAGTCACACTTGTGCAGCCCTCCTGAGAGCAAGGAAGGGACAGGAGTCGGCAGTATCGTTTGCCTTGCAGAACCTGATGTTGGAGTATACTTGGGAATGTATCCAGGCTGTCTTTTTTAGGTCTCCCCATGAGATGTTGGCTGCAGAAAAGCTCCTTATACCTAGCTTAGCCTACAATGAAAGACAGAGGCTCAAAGATTGCTCTACCTGCAGACAGAACAGCTGGGAGCAGGAACCACCAAGGCACAAATATGGGATCTCACTTCACCCAGTTTCAAACTAAATCCATACTTCAAAGCCTAACATTGAGCACAGCACATGGTTGCAGTCTGCAAATAAGTTGTGCACTGCTCTGCTGAAGGATGTTGATGCTCATCAACATTCAGAGTGCTCAGACTAGGGAAAGCTTAATTAAAAACATCTGACAGGCCATGATTATGTTCATACATAATCGCCAGGATGCCTATACCTGTTATGCCAGATCTTCATACTGTAAATAATTAGTTATAGGAAACCTCGAGAGGTTTCTTCAGAACACATACTTCACCATATTTTTATAGCATTTGCAATTTTAAAATCAGAAATTGAAGTCTATTTTAAATAGGAAATACTAATAACAGGCCTGCTTGTTTTTTCCTTACATTAAGAGCAGAATTAATTTTCAAGTACTGCCGCACACTTTCCAGAGCAGCTACTAATCTGCTAATCTATCTTTTGTAGAACTATTTAGATTGTTATGATCGGCTTCCTCATGCAACTATTGGGTTGAGTATTACAGTGGAATAACTAGAAAAACATCAGGCATAACTCCAAGAGAAAACAGTGCAACCAGGGAGAAAAGAAACTGGTTTTGCAGTTACGGCATAGGCTGAGGACTCAAGGTCTTTGGGATCTCTGTTGGGACCCAGGGTGAACATGATCAAGTGTGCTCAGCTCTGTTACCTCCGTGTTTGCGTGCAGGAGTGTGCCTTCTTCCCTCCAGCTGGCCCTGCCTGCAACCTTCTAGCTCTTCAGTTCTGTATTTGTAGTGACTAGTATAGGACTGTCAGTCCTGAACTATAAATCCCATCTAATGGCTCAATCCTAAGAAATTTGCCCAGCAGAATGTGCGATGCTCCTGCAAGCTTATGGCAAAACAACTGCCTTCAGATGGGAATCTGGTGAACGCTAAGCCTACTTCTGGGCTGCAAGGCCCTGGATGCCCAGTCACTTACTCATAGAAGCACTGAGTAAAAGAAAGGATGGAGTCTGGACAAGGACAAACCGCAGTCAAAGGCTGAAGCTTGCTCTGGTTACAAGGTGTGTCACGCACTCCCTGAGCTCGCAAAATCTGCTGCAGAAGGAATCTCTGTGCAGTCCCTGCAAGGTCTGTGGAAGCACTGGGAACTTTAAAACCAGCATCTGTTGGTTTAAAAAAGAAACAACCCACACATTATATCCGCAGACCTTTCACACAAACCCAGTGGGTACCCAAGCCTGCATGACCCATGCTCACTGTCCACACAACTGCATAGCACAGGTTACTCCACTCAGTTTGGTTTATTTTATTTGATTAGGCTTGGTGACCTAATAAAAAGCAGAACAAAAGTTTATACTTGTAACTCTCCCTTCCCAGACTGGTCTTTTTTAAATAGGTACTTCCTATGATACCTGACACTAGACTAGGCTTTTGATTGCAGCTTATTACAATGAAGTTTTCCTGGTTACAAAACTGAAAACAAAATTTCACAATATCTCAGTGATGTGAAAAAGCAAATATTGGTATTCATCCCAATGAATCAGGCTTTTGTTTTGTTATTTCTAGAGAGTGGAACATTTGCAATGTCCCATCTTTGTAAGGAACACCAAGAAGTAAATGTTGCTTCTCCATATTACCAGAGCCAGTTTCTGTAGCATCTCTCTGTGGTTAAGCTCACGCTGCCTCCAACTAGACGTTTATGTCAGAGTTAGACAGAAACATCTCTTCTTGCATCATTTAACTCTGGCCTAATAGCAAGAGCACTGAACTAAATCTCAGAAGTACTGGCATTTATTCACGTTTGGCTCTAATCTTCCAAGCAACTTTGGACAAGCTATTACATTGAATTATGTAAGTCCTTACACCTTCAAATTTTATTTTAAACATTTTTTTGTTAAGCTGATGCTACATTTGCTCATAGCTGCACCCTTTCACATCCAAGATAAATGAGCAGAGCTAGTTTAAAAGCAGTATGATACTGCTTTTACAGGAGACCAGCTGTAGCAAAGCTCACACAATGGCTCTATTTAGACAAGATCTTGTGTTCACACTGTAGGGAGGTTGAGAACTAAATGCAGCAGATGCGAAGTAACACTAAGGAAAATTTAAGTTATATGCCATAATAGACTTTTGATATTTCTATTTCCTTTCTTTCCTTTGGTCCATCATTTCACCCAGCTATCCTTTCAAGCCATATGTTTATCACCAGCATGATAAAAATGTATTATAGGGAATCATAAGAAATATTTTAAAATTTACTTAAAAAGCACACACAGAAGGGTTCTCATCTAGTCTCAAGGCCACTACAAAATAAAAGAAGAAAATCTTGAACTAATGACCCAATGTCTTGTGCAATGAATGATTATAGGAGTGAATGCTTTCAGTCCAGTGCCATCGGTACTACCTGACCAAGAAGCTTTGGAAAACTTACATTACAGTACTATTACCTGATGAGAATTTGTCAAAATCTCTCACTGAAATGTTCTCAATATAAAAAGTAGCTTTTCAAATGAAATTTCTATTTCTCCACAAAAATTGCAGAGGCTGCATTTTGATTTAACGTTTTGTGAAAACCTCAAACATTGAAGTTTCAAAAAACAAAAGTGTGGAGTGCAATTTATCCTCCCTCATCCCTCTGCTGAAACAGTCTTAGAGAAAGAGTTTTGCCTTGGAGTTACAAAACATGCAAACACAGTTTTGACTCTTTTCCATTAGGGAAAAAAATATTCAGACAAAGCATTATTTTTTTCTTTTCCTTTGACATATTCAAACAGAAGATATGGCTGATTTCAAACAGCTCTATGGCAGGCAAATTATCGTTCTCTAATCTAATCTCCGAGTTAATATATGCAAAAAGTGTACCTCTATCACACAGCAGCACTTGGTTGATGCTGTAATTTTTGGAAGTTGCAGACCAAAAACAAACCAGCTATTTCCTGGAATTGACATTTTACAAACATTGCAGTCCCAGTTTTGTAACTCTCCACAATCTGTGCTAGTAGGAATTAATGAAATACCTGGGCATAATAGTCAGAAAGGGAATTAAGTTCCCAACACATACCAGCAGTGACTATCGCCCCACCCTTTCTTGACAATTACTAACCCTCAAAAGCTAACCACAGAAAATCTGTCATTCGCATTTCTTAACACGCAACAAACAAAGGAAACAATCAAAGAGAAAAAAAGTCATAGGCTTCAGTCAATAAGTTGCATGTGTTCCGAGGGGAAAGCTATAATGGAGCACTCTAACTCCATGGAAACTTGCATTGATTGCATAACAATTACTCTTCCTGGCAAGAGCTGAACCTCTAGTCCATGGATGGAAAGTGAATTTACTGAAACGAGAAGCCAGGCAGTTTGGTGTTTGAGGTGCCATAAACTGTCCTTCCTGGCTGAAAATTGAGGATTATGCAAATGGTACAGTCTCTCCTCTTCTAACAGAGTCACAGATTTTGTTAGTCAACTTGTAGATCATTTTCCCCAAAATGTGAGGAGTTCAAATACATTTAGGATGAAATGCTGAAAAAGATAACACTTGATCAATAACAGTCATTACATGTCAGTGTCACACAATGCACTACTATTTTGTTTTGTGAAAATGTCGTTTAGACTGAAATAACAATCACTTTACACTGACTCTCCTATAAGTGAAACTACAAGTCAGGTATCTTGTTTGGAGAAGATTGCTGAGATAGTGCATGCGGATGCACTGCGCTGAAGGATAGTGAAATGCAGAGTTTCAGAGAATGATAGAGCATGGGAACCGTGAGCCTCAGAGAACATTTTAATTGTTTTACTAAGAGGGAGAATTTCTTAAACAAGGAGGAAAGATAAGGTCTGAGGTAGGATTTGAAGGAATCAGTACAGTACAAAGGAAAAGGCTAAACCTGGCATCCTCTGCCATACAGAGGAGCTTGTCCTATGAAGTGCCTTCACAACCCTTCACTCTAGCTGCTCAGTTATGGCAGTGGGTGACCTGCAAGCTCTCTGTCATGCCCTCTGCCCATCTGCTCTCTATCCCGATGGCCAAGGCTGTGTGTGAGGCTCAGAGCAGACCGCCACCTCCAAGCAGTGTAGTCCCAGACTGCCTGCATGAGTTTTTCTGGTCCTGGAGAGAGTTTCATAGGGGGGAATTACCACTCATTAAACGAGATAACAGGAAAGAATAGCTGAGCTTCCAGGTACAGACTCCTGTACTGGTCTTTGAAGCTTTCCATTTGTAACAACACTTTCAATTTGGGGATCCCAAAGTTTGGAAGTGCATTAGGAAAAACACTCTCTG
>NW_009610683.1:28044-41997 GCF_000690535.1 Cariama cristata
AAGGACCATCTTTAAATATTCAGAGATTTTGTGAAGTCAACAAAACATTTCACAAGAATGTTACTTTGGTTTGTCATTTTTAAAAAATCATTCCATAAACCTAAATAAATTCCTCATCATGACCTACCATCATCTGTCAAAAAGGTACTTATAAATATGTATATGATCTTTCTTTCCCTTTTTTTTTATATGAAGAAGGTATCAATGCTACAACTAATTGGGCTAATTTGCATAAAGACTATACATAATTAATTTGTTTGTTAAAAGATTCCAGCATTTCTTACAGGAAGTGCAAGAGATCATTGATGAATTTTGAAGAAGTAATTAGGAATAACATGTCAATGCACATAATTGTAAAATGAGACCAGGAAAGGTACTGGCAGAGTCTAATTTCACAACAATTAGGATTCTATCACATCTTCTACTTAGTAGTATTTATAGACAACTACAAGCATTTATTCTTTCCTCATTCCAAGGATAAAGCTCATTTTTATCACTAAACGAGAGCCTGTACTTCTATTACTGTTTAATATAATTATAAGAATAAATCAGTCTAACTCAAACATGACCTAGTCATAGATGACAGCCACTCCTTCTTGGAAGGGAAAATGCAGAGCCACAGCAACTCATATGGTCACTACATCTTGTGATGGACAGACACGAGCAATACATGTGCTGCAGAAAAGCGCAGATGGGACCGTAATATTGCTGTGGTCTTTTCCAGAACAGAATGAAGCACATGAGTCTTGAGGCTGGTTGAAGCCACAGTGATGATGGGGAGTGGGGTTGCCTCTGTCCCACCATAGGACTGTGACCACATGCCACATTGAGCTTTGCTGGTGGAGAGACGAATCCCTTCAGCTCCCCACTCAGTTCACACACTCTCAGATGGTGTAAATGCTGGGTGTGAACAGCTCTCAGGATTGTGTTAAGGAAATAACAGAAAGTGTAGCTATGCAAACTCAGTGTGCTCTTTTAGTGGGGTGCATGCAAGTGCAATGCTGGATATTCACGCACAGGAGCCCCTCCTGCATGTACCACTTCAAGCTGTGGTATTTGCCCTGTCTTAGCCTTTAAATAAAAGTCAAGGAAGAACAGCAGATGTCCTAGTTTTTCTCAGCATTCTTGTGCTATTACTTGGCCCAAATTCACCATCCTAATTAAACCTTTCACTGAAACTACCCTAGCTTTCAGTGAATCTCAGTCCAGCTATTTTTGTGTGGCTTTCAAGCGTTTCTATAAACGCCTTATGGCCCTAGAAGGAATGTGGTCCAGCTCTGGAGATACATGTCTCCATACATACCTTTTACATTTGGGACCCAGGGTTTCCTACAGGGGATTCCTCTCAATGTGCTATAGCATATAGCTGCACAGCTTCTTCTAATGTCTTCAAATTACATGGTCTCCTCAATTGCGCTCTAACACATACAGACAAAATGCCAAGAGCGTATCTTATTTTAGCTATCATTTTATTGCTATCTACAAGTTTCCACAACATCTATCGACATTCTAAAAATTATTTTTGAAAGACAGAAACTGCTAAGCAAACTTGCCTCAAAGGAATCCCTCCCCTTCGAAGAACAAATGGTAGTTACAGAACATGCAAATGAACTGACCAAGTTGCCTATTCAGGAACTGCTGGCATGGAGGATAATTATGACCTGTGAAAAGCTCTTTTGGAATCTTATACATTAGGATTATCCTACTTGAAAGAAGAGTTTTCCAGTATGAAAAAGGACAGGTGTGTCCACACCACAACGGAGGTGCCACCTTCATTGTCTGAGCGACAGTTTCAGCACAACCCACTTATTACCATTTCCTCTTGTATCCAGTCTTAACAAGATTAAAATTTTCTGTTCAATAGGCACCTACTCTTCTTCACTGGCCAGATTGTATTAGCATGGTTGGCATTCCACCAAGGTTTAGCAACTCTTTCTAAATAGGTTTTAATAAAGGACTTTTCAAGGATCATATAACTAGACAGAATGAGTGTAGATAATCAAATTACTAGCTTTCAGCACATACTTTGCCTTCCTTGCATCTAGCCAAACAAGATTTCACATCAAATGCAGGAAAAATCCATGCAAATAAGCTGCTAATGATTATTAGAAGATTCTTACTCTTATGAGAAGATGTCTTATGACAGGCACCCAATATTTGCTCAAGTGATTTGTCACCTTATTTTGCAATAAATTTGAGATGACACTTTTCATGTTTAAAGTATTCCTGAAGGTATTTCAGAATAATTACTCCTTACAGCACCTCTGAGCTTATAGACTAGCAAGTATTCAGAGATCAAGGTGATGGTGCTTGCCTATGGTCACCCATCAGTCTGTCTACACCAGTATGTACGCTATAAGAGCAAGTCCATATCTATCCTCTAAGACCAAGTCAATGCACCACCTGTTCTGCACATCTTCAGATGCCCACTGGGCTGAGTTACCCATTGTACATGGTCAGCACCTTCACATGAGCCTCCATTCTCACTCAGTCTCAGGTGGACCAGACACAGTTGGGGATCCCCACATTTGCTAGCAGAAACCCAGAGCTCAGGTCTCTTAGGCAGGGTGCATGATTTGAGCTGAGATTATCTGGCTACTGGCCAACAGCATGGACAGACAACACCTACCATCTCCAATTTACAGTATGGCCAAGACCATTCTCTTTCCCCTCATTGCATCATAGAGCTAGCGCAGAAGAGCCAGTACTAAAATGAGATTAAAAGTAAGGCTTCCCAGTCCCGCTCTTCTTTCTTAACCCCTGTAATATATTTCATCTTTCTCATTGTTCATCCTTGACTGTACATGTTTGTGGGATCCCATTTATGGCTGAGGCAGCTGGCAGGGCAGCTCCAGAGGAGATGATGCCAGTTCTGCCTGGGCTATGCATCAGTAAGCATTTGTCTTATGCCTAGACCTGCCAAAAGCCCAACATCAGGGTTTCACTGTACTCTCCCAGCATAGCAATGGTTAGATTCCTTTTATCTCTGACATTAATTTTCATGGATCCCTGCCAGTTTCTTTATGTACTACAGAGTTCCCCACTTTATTCAAAGAGAATCGTATTATTCTCTTCCCTATTCCCTCAAATATATTTCCAAAAAATTGGCTCTAAAAAGAACAGATTTTCTTGAATCTGGTGCTGGGAGCCATGGCTTCTGATAGCCCCTAAGCTGCATAGACATCATAAAGGTCTTTACAATCAGATGTTTTAATGAAGATAGACCTGGGCCAGGAGCTTGAATCAGACCACGGCCCAGAGAAGCTGTGGATGCCCCATCCCTGGAAGTGTTCAAGGCCAGGCTGGATGGGTCTTTGAGCAACCTGGTCTAGTGGAAGGTATCCCTGGCCATGGCAGGGGGTTTGGAACTAGATGATCTTTAAGGTCCCTTCCAACCCAACCATTCTATGATTCATTGTTAGCTCTTAGTGTTTACAGACTCAGAATTAATGTATATAATTAATGCATATAATTACATTAGCTATCTGACCCCAGATTTGAAGGCACCTCCAGTTTCATCAGTAAAGAAATTGCCTATTAGTTGATGTCACCAAGAGGTTTATATGTAAGCGTATGTCACCATTCACAAACAAAATTGAGAAGACCAGAGTACACTACGCACTTCCAGGGCAGGATCACCAGCAGCACTGACATAATTGCAAGAGTTCGATCCATGTCAGACTGAGGCAGATCTTCAACAGGGCAGAGCAGGGCTGAAGAAAGACATAACATCTACTCCAAAGCCTCACAGTATTTCTGTAGGGCAGCTCACTTGTATCAAATCATTTCACCAAGTTTCCCCTCTGGAAGGGAACCCACCTTGTGGGGATAAGGTTGGCAATCTTGATACCAGAGATCTGTGCAGGCAAGGAGGGCGATGGGGGCTGCAGGGTAGTACCTATGCACAGATGTAGCTTTTTGTGAAGAAGGCAGAATTCCATTGCAAAACTTGCACCTGTATTACCCTTTGTGTAAAATCAAACCCACTGGGCTCTGACGCACCACACCTGCCCATGCTTTCTGGTTAACTCTAACCCTGACCTTATATCCCAAGTGGTAGGCTGGGTTTTGCATCTCAGCACTTTTCCAGAGCTCCAGTCACAGCCCAGGACCCCGCTGTCTGAGGCAGTGTTCACCCAGCAGTACAGCTCCTTCCCCAGAGCATCTGCAACACTCAAAACTTACTTAAATACACCTAAGCAGCCTATTAAATTCTGGAATCCTACACATACTCTGCTATCCAAATAAAACAACTGGAGCATTTTTCATATACAACTTGCCTCCTGGCAACTACACTTTATAACAAGACCTTGTATATAAGCATAATAAAAACCATAAATGAAAGACAAGACAGCACGGTTCAGTGGATTTCAATAAAGAGTCTGAAAACAGAAATCCTCGAAACCACACCTTGCACAATAACTATAACCACCTTCTCCGTTCAAGGGAGCAAAAGGCTGCAGCTCCCGGAGGACCCCCACCGCAGAGGGCTGATGCTCCTGCTGCCAGCGCCCAGCCCAGCCCTGGTGCGGGCCCCCCCACCCGAGGGGAGATAAAAGAGTTGGCCATCGCCATCGTTAAGGAGATATTGCTAATGAGACATTGAATTCCCTGGGAGAGAAAAAGAACACCTTAGATAATCATAAGCACAAAGTCATCTCCTTTTAATTTTTTTTTTCCCCTGCACTTCTAGGTCTCTTCTAGTCTAACAAGAAAAGCAACTCTTTTTTTTTTTCCTCTCCAGTTCTCATGTAGCAGCTGTGCTGATGCAGTATTTGGGTACTACAGGTGAAGGCTTATCTGCTTGAAATCACCATGGCTGCTGACAGTTTTCTGTTCAGTGCCTAGAAATCTTTCTAGAGATTTTAAAGACGGCTGAGGGAGGGAACAGTTTGAGCTCTTCAAATTGCTTCAGTGTAATCCTCTTCATTTGTCTTCACCAGCAAACTCCAGCCCCTGCTGAGCCTGGTTTCAGAGAATTAAGATTTAATCCAGACATTTTTTTACCTGCCAGGCTTGCAGACAGAATCCCTGATTGAGCAATGCTGTGGTGCCTTTGATATTCAATGACTGGCTTACAATGGCTGGACTCCTCTGATTATCGGAGAAATCGGTGACAGTGGAGAGCACTGGCATCTTGCAGGATGTAAATTTTAGATAAACCTAAGACTGGCAGGGCACAAAAATTGGTAAAGTAAAGAATGTAAGTGGTTTGTGGGTTTACAGTGGTCCTGGCCCTTGCCGGCAGTGCCTGGGGCAGTGGCAGTACTGCAGGTCGGCAATGGTAAGCTGCTCTGCTTTTCCACCACCTCTTCAGATGCCAGATTTGTTCTGCAGACTTGGTCTTACAAGGGCTGGAGGCAGAGCAGTGGGGGCCGCTCTTTGTGGGAACCATCTCCGGGGTCTCTGGCATGAACAACTCCCGTGTCCTGTAGAAGGGCTGCTACTGGCACTACTGCACTTCTCATGATGCTTTGCGTGGGGTTTACTTTAATGCTTGATCATTTGGTTCAAATCAGCTGCAATTTACCTAATAAATATCTATCTTTAACTGGTATTCATTTCATCAAAGAGTATTCAGCAGATTCCTAAAACTGGTTTATAGGTATACTGCATGCAATCAATCAAACACTGCAGGGCTGTTAATTTACTGCAGATTAAATCTCCATCTGATATAAAGCACCTCTGACACAGTGTCTTCTATCATCTTTCTCCATTAATCTGAGTTTGCCTCTTCTATTTTCACAAATATCTTTATGGTAGAATTTAATATTTGCTTTTAGACCTAAACTACATTTTCTGATGGACAGCTTATTCCCTGAAAAACACAGCTGCTAATTGTCAAGGAAAAAACACCATATTTTCTATTCATGAGAAACATTTCATTTTGAGTTTTGAAATGTTTTGACTTTTCCAAATGACATTTACTTTTAAAATTAAGCCAAATTTAAAGATTATAATTAAGATTGAAAACAATAATGCAGCAATGCCTTTCATTTAGGTTAAACAAAGTTTTTCATCCATTGCAACATACCATTTTTTCTTTCCTTTTTTTTTTTTTTCTTTTCTATTTTGTCTTTCAGGCTTTTTGTTTTTGTTGCAATGGGAAAAGCACTGCAAAGTAAAACATTTGGGAAGCAAACACAAGAAAAATGAAAACTTATTTCAGACCAACCCATTTTCTTCCCAGTTTTCCCTCCAGTTCAGAGAAGTATTTATATACACAGCTATACCGGGAATTTGTGATTGTGTTACCTAAATATTGCAGATGTCTTTAAGCACAATCAAATTCAGCAAGACTTTCTTTTTTGCAGCATAGAGAAAGTCTAAGAAATAATAAAGGGACCAAATCATCTTGAGCTGTAGATTCTCTAACAAGTATAAAAAGGTATTACATCATTTTAAACTAGCAAATATGTGAACCACTTAGGAGAAATAGGATCCAGACCCAGTGGTCTGATTTCTTGCTTTCAATTCCTGCATTACAATAATGAAATATTTTAATCTTGAGGTTTTTCACTTAATAGGATCCAATTAAGGACTTTTAAAATTACATAGAAGTTAAAGACTTTTTTTTCAGCTGCTTTTTTTCCCCCCTTCCCCTCTTTGCTTGTACCCTTTCATAATTGCTTTGCAAACTCGTTCTATTAAAAAAATAGGAAATTGCACAGTCCATCTAATTAGTCAAATCACAATTGTATGCAACTTGCACGGACCAATAGTTGAATTTCACACACCATTTAGAAAGTATGGCAGTGTCATTGCTGATTTTCTTCAATATCCCAAGAGCAATATTCTATTACAGAAGGGAATATTACTGTTTTGGTTATAGATATTTTTCTACTACATTATCAATCTTAATTGAATTCTGTTTAAATATACCACTGCCTATAGATGTTATAGAGTAGAAGGGCTGATATTTAAACAATACTAGAAGATTTATTTGTTTTAATGGAGTTTGGAATAAAAATAGACATCAGATTGAAGATTAAGTTTTGTTTCAGATGCTTCTTTGCCAGACACAGAGACAACCAGGAATTGCTATAACAGAGTGAATCATTGCCTATCATGTCCAGCATCCCAACTTCAACAGCACTTAGTACTGGATGACTTAGAGGGACATGTGAGATGACCTGAACCAGGAAATTAGGAATAAATTTGCCTCCAGCAAGTATCCCAATTTCCAAGAGCCAAAGGATGACACCAGGGATTTACGTCTCTCTTGATTCTCCTCACTTTTGCAGCATTTACTGCTGTAACTGTAGGAGGCTTGTTCTGCATCCAAATATCCTGAGCTGATTTCTTTTGTCCTTTCTTTCCCTTTTCTTTTTTTAATGTAGTTTATCTTCTCCTTTCCATGATCTTTTCTGGCCCAAGCTGTTTTGAAGAAAATGGTAACATTTTCCTTTCTACCTTTTATGTCATCAAATGTCATTTTCTCAAAAAAGCTCAACCTACTTTTTTTTGGTAGATGAGCACCAGAAAATATTCTGCTGGTTTAAAGACTGAGTCTCCTTGCCCAACTCTTAATTGAAAAAGTTACACATCCTTAAAACCTGGTGGAGTTAAAACTTCCTTTTGCATTATCTTTTGGCTTCCTAGCTGTGACAAAAGGTGATCGACAGCATCATTTTCTGCTCCCCACACGTAAACGCTTTCACACTAATCCTGAGCACCAGGGGAATGTCAGAATATTCCTTGTCAAAGGTACTCCTCTCCTTGTATCTTGTTTCAGCCCTATAACAGCTACCTAGAAAAAGTCCTTGGATAGGGCAGGCACACAGTGATACTTCTCCCAGCATCTCCTCTCAAGCAAAAAATATATAATGCTGTAATTACACAACAAAAAGCAGAATAAAATATCAGATGTATTTATAAACCTTTCATTTCACCACTTTTACTAGTGTCTAGACCTCACAAAGCCTGTGTATATGTGACAAATGATTTTTTGGAATTCACTGAAATGCAAGTAGGACTTAAGTATCCAAAATTACAGTACCCTATATAGAACATTTCTTGCCTTTCTTCCAAACATTGTACTTGGCGGTAATTCCCTGTGGACTTCTTCAGCTTTTTCCTTTTGAATTTTTGGAAGTGAAGGAATGAGATATGCTGGATGTCAGCATGCATTAGGCTTGTTAGTACAGATCCCTTAGCGCTGAGAGAATAGCATCTGGATGCCTGACTCCAAACATAGGAGAGCGACAGTTAATTTTTCTAATGATACACAAAACTACCAGGAATGTTTCTGACATCTTCCTTTTAATTCCCTTCCTCTCTCCCTTCCCCTATAACCTTCCCCAAAAATCTACAAATCAAAACAATGAAGAGCTGAAGTACTGATGTACACTTGGTTCTCTCTTCCTTGGAAACGTTTTGAATTTGCACTAGGAAGACGTTTTTTCTTATTGCAAACATTGCTAGACTTGATTCTTCATCTATCAAACCATTAAAAACAACTATTAATGAATTATTTTTTTCCAGAAATTACTGTAAGGATTGTATAGCTAGCTGACAAGACACACACAAATATTTTTCTAATGGATGGTTGATTGAAATAAGCCTAGTTCAAAATAACTTTTGTCATGACCATTCATTTACAATTGCTGCTATTAAAATTACTCACTCATCTTTTGTACAAAACAAGATATGCTTTATCCACAAACTTGGCATCATTTGTTACAGATGAAACACTCGCAGACTGTACAATTCTTGAAGGATTCTGTTTAGGTCTATATATTGCCAACCCAAACCCAATTTAAACAAATAGAAACATTTCCATGATGTCAATACACGTTGGATCAGATCCTATTAGAGTTATTTCTACATGCTTGCTCATTGCTTTTCTACTTTGAACAAATTACCTGAAGACTTGGCCGCATTGCAATGTTGTTGTTAGGCACAAGTTTCTACTACTAATGCTAAACTGAAAAAAAAGATCAAAGAAACTTTCAACAGTGAAATTAAGGTACGTAAAGTTGAAATACACATTTCTTGCAACATTTAACTCTTTTGATTGTGAGCTTTCACCCTTTAAAAGGAAGTGCCAGAGGAGATAGAAACATGGTCAAAAAATTTTTGCCAGTTTTTTTGTTACTTATTCAGCAGTCCCAAAGCACAACCCCTTGCAGTTCCCAAGGTCCATTTTCCAGCATCTTTCTGAGGCAGGCAAGTTGTTACTTTCTTCTAACCCATAGGAAGGGAAGTCAGGCCACAAACCCTATACCTAAGCAGTGAATGAATGAGTAAAACCTGGTTTAATCGTTGTTTTAACAACAGCTACTGCTAAAGGTACAGGCAGGAGGTACTTTACTCACTACTCTTTGTAACAAGTCCACCTTTCAGTCTCATGTCATCTGTAGATATACAGGCTTACAACTTTTATTTTCTAAATCCCTAAACATACTATTTTATTTTCCTAGAAAAGTGTGGCCTTGTCTATGGTCCATCAAGAGCCCTGAACCAATCTCCTGGGCTCTTCACACAAATAATGCTCATCTGAACTATCATCCAGCTGCCTCCCACAGAGCAACTGTGGGTCCAATCTGTAAAAAAGTTGTGTTTTCTTTCTAGCTGCCCAGAGCAAAAGAACTTTCCCCTCTCTCCATACTTGTCGAGCATCATCATGGCAATACACTAACTTCAACTGTCTGGCCCTCTCTGTGCCCAAAAGGCATGAAGGACATGGAGGAACTGTGGGCTCGATCACATGCAAAATTTCTTTTGCAGCACATCAGAATCAGACATGATCTCTTGTGACATGACATCAAGAAACAGTTTTGTTTCTTTCTTTAACCCCAAGCTAAATGAAGGGTTTATATTCCGCTTGTGGTTAATGCCTATGTTCATAACCACATATCTTTTTAAGCATCTCTACTGTATCACGAATCCCTGCCTCTACAGCAGTGTAGCCCATAACCCATTGATAACTTGGCTTTCAGAGGTGCTTATTTCGTACCTTTTAGGATTCTTGTCCTTTCCATCAATTTCATTATAATTCCCTTTGTCTGTCACTCGATTCTGGCAGCTTCCTGGTGCATTTCCTGGGGCTGAATGAGCAGAGCAGCAGCCTCAGCAGCGAGGGTGCCCCCATCCATGCACACAGCATCGAGCGGTGGTGAGCTCACATGTGGCAGATGGTGAGCAGTGGTGAGTCCATTTCCACAGCTCTGCACACCATTCACCTCCGCAACACTTCCCATCGGGGCTGCTGAGCTGCCCTGAACCTCCCCAACAAAACCACTCTTTGCTTCCCTCCCTCGTCCATCAGATAGTCTCCTTCTCGAAGCAGCAGCTTCAGAAAAGATGAAAAAATAAATGGGAGCAGCAGGCAATTGCTGGTTTCAGTGGTTTCACCATTCCAGTGTGGTCTTTTCCTTGCCAGATGGGGGTTGTTCACAGCTCAATGTTTGTGCTGCTGGGCATTTGTGTAATGGTGGGAAAGACTGTGCCATTCCCATCACAGCAGGAATTGTCCACCGCACACATTTCCCACCATAGATACAGAGTACGTGAATCTTAATTCTTTCATAAAGATAAACTTGCAGGTAGGTGTTTGTTGTATTTTATTTTTTTCAATTGCATGTGCAGCATGGGGGTTAGTTAGTTTGTCAGCAGATGACTATTATCAGAGCACAAACGAAAGGAAAACTAGTAGGACATTTTAAAAAAAAATCATTCAGAAATTAGTTCATTAGTACTTGAAAACACGATTCAAAAAAGAGAAAATTTTACAGACAAATAGAGCTTTTCAGGCAAAAGTTCTACCTTTGTGAATAAACGCAGCCTCAGACATCAGTAAAACCTGGACTGCCATCAAGGCAAGGAGCAAGCAGACAGAGGAGCCAAGTGGAGGCTGTCATTTCGAAAAGTGGCCAAAAAGAGAACAAACTTTTGAATTAAGGGCAAAGTTACCTTTAGCACTTATAGAGAGATTTTAAAAGAATACTTAAAAATACAGTTCCTCTAAGTTTATACTTATAAGACTTGGTTCTCATCAGCAGATAGGAATAAGCTCTTTACATCCAAAACCTTGTGTGACTAATTGAGGATGCTCACTTAGAAACTACAGCAAAAGAACTCAGCAAGCACACATGAAAATAAAACTTTCCTAGCCAGGAGCAGCATTAGTATTGTCCATATTAGTTCATTCCTCTAAACCAAAGTTTTCCCACCTCCTGAAGACAATTAACTGTTTTTATTTTCCACTCTCATTCCTGATAACAGACCGTTGTTGTTTGCAATACACTATCAAGTACTGTTCACCTTTCCTGTCCTCTCTCTGCGTACCCCAAAAGACAAAAACATATGTACAGATGCTGCATAAATATTCTCTAGCCTCAGCATTGTTGGACAGGTATAATGTAATCTTGCTGTCTTCTTAATATTGAAGCCCTTCTTTTTCTCATGAGCTAAGTGGATTTATACAGTACATTCATACACACAGAAATTCATACCAAGAGCTGTGAGTTTGTATTAATCAAAAACATGTGGCAACATGCTATACATGTAGATAAACAGCATGGTTAATTGAGAGAAATGTTCTGCTCAGCATTTTGCTTGCTCTGGTGTGTCTGTTGAGTTGGTTCACATTTAGTAAGAAAAATTAAACAGAAAAAAAAAATATTCTTATAATTCCCCACTGAAAAGTTACAAATTTTTAAAATAATTTTCTGATCCCTATCCTGAGCAGTAACTATAATACATGAAGTTATTTACTCTAGACAGACACCAGAATTTCTTCCATATGCCAAATTCTTTAAGCTATATTACTCTGAAATTGAAATTGATGGAGGACATCTGATCTAAAAGATTCTTTTCTTTAAGTTTAATATGCCATATCACATGATCTTGTCAGGTGGGATCATGTCAATGATATTTATGCCATAATGTGAATCAGTCGTACAAGTTGACTGTACTAATACAGAAAAAAGAGTCAGATTTTTTTTTTGTCAGTATCTTAGCTGACTTTTCCCTTTTCTTACCTTCTATTTAAAGAAGAAAAAAAATCTGAGTTACAAGCAGCAGCTAAATCCCAGAGAAACTTCTACCAAGCCCAAATTCCTGATCCTGCGTTTTGTGTGGGTGGATCAGAGCATCAACAATAGGAAAGTCATTAGATGAAAACGAAAGTGAGCTTTCCTACCATTTTCTTCAGGCTCAGCTGTCGCTGAAGCATTTTTTTTCTACAAAATTCAGACCTCAGTTTGTGGGAATCTCCTTTCTCTGACTAATTTTCCCTCTTCATTATATCATTGAAACACAACAAGAAGAGCAGTATCTGAGATCATCTTTCACCTGAAGACTAGGAGAAGTAAATAAATAAACTGAAAATACATGGGATCTTTCACAGACTCGCTGACATGTGATAAGCCTCCTGGCAGCCTAAACCGCCACGACGGGTGGCAGAGGAAA
The DNA here is from genome assembly GCF_000690535.1 of Cariama cristata. NCBI lineage: Eukaryota > Metazoa > Chordata > Aves > Cariamiformes > Cariamidae > Cariama > Cariama cristata. The sequence continues at coordinate 40,459 of NW_009610683.1, forward strand.
CCTGCCTGGGCGGCAGAAACGTGTGCTGTGCACTGGGGAAGGGTATGGAGCCAGATTCTACTTCCACTTACACCCCTCACGCTCTGCTGAATGGTTCAGTGATGAAATTTGGCTACATGCAGCCAATTCTATACCGAGGCTTTCACCATCAACCCAGAGATACAAGCTTATGGCACTAGTGACACCCAAAAACCGTAATCCCATGTGGTTTTTTCAGTGCTACTCGCTAAGAAGGATGGCACTGTAAGAGGGAACAGGCCCACCAAGAGTTGAATGTGCTACAAAACATTAATTCTTGTTTATCATGCACATTTGTTGTTGTTGTTCTTCAGGAAAGAAAGTTTATCTCATGATGCATGTCTCTGGTGCTGGTAGCCAGGAAATACAACTGGGCAGAGGTCTCTGCCAAAAACATGTTCTAGCAGAGCTTCAGATAATCTTTTTAAAGTCTCTTGCCTATGCCCCTTCCATCATACTATGGTTTTCACTTGTTTTAGTGAGACTGTCCCCAGCTATCCTTTTGGTCCATGATGCTTTTCACAAGATCCATCTTTTCACAATGAACTCAGACAAAGAGAAAATCGTTTGCTGAGAAAAACCAAATACATACACATGACTTCAAAATTCAGCCTGATCATATGAGCCCATAACTCAAAGACCAAGCTCACTTACCAGGTACAAAGCGTGCAAAACCCAGATGCCTGTATTGTTTTGTGGTTCTAGATTAGCATAACTTATCCTTAATTGTGAAGCTTATTTAAAATATGTAAAAAGCAGCTTTGCCAGTTCTCATTTTGTCCCACACCGAAAGTTGTCTTAATTTGCACTCAGTGGGGAAGTCAGCTGTTACACCTGTGCCACGACAGGCTGCATGTTACTTGTACTTCTACTATCCTAGTGTGTCTGCGGAAATGTTTCTGTGGGAATAAAGCTGTGTACTAAAAATAGAACAGGGGGGAAAAATTGAGTTGCTTCTAAATTTTGCAATCACTTTTGATGCATGCAAACTGAGAGCAGCCCAGAAATGTAATCTCAGAAGCCCATGTAGCTGCAAACAGAGCCAAGCACACAAATATTAACATTGCCTTGCTGGCCCCAAAACAGTGAAAGCTCTCCAGCTCCAGCCCAGCAATGTCTCTGCATGCAGGATGAAAGAAAATATAGGAGCCAAGTCTAAGTTGGACATATTTAGACTGCCTATTAAGTATCAGCTCATGAATGGTTAAATTAATACCATTCACAAGTATTAACTCCTTGTTAATAATAATTAACGCATTATCTCATTTTGGTTTTCAGTAGATACAGAAGAATGATGACATTCTTCAGAAGTTAGGAAGCTTTCAGTCTACGTCTCCATCCGAGAAAAGGAACTACCTGCAGGTCACTGATGTAGCCCTAAGAGGAGAGTGAAGTAGATAATGTTGTGCTATGCTTCATTTGGCTTTCAGAGTTGCAGCAGAAGTGCTGTAATAAATAGACGTCTGCTATTATTTATTCATTTAGGGAAGTGTTCAATAAAAACCTGATTTCCAGACCCTT
>NW_009610684.1:0-236 GCF_000690535.1 Cariama cristata
CTGGGACCGTGCGGGGCAGGAGACCCCAGCGTGGGCAGGGACCCCCGTCCAGCCCATGTCCCTCCATCCCTCCCCAGGAACCCTCTGCAGGGACCCACCTTCTCTCCCTTCAGCCCCGCAAGGCCGTGAACGCCGGGGTCTCCCTAGAGGAAAGGCAACGAGAAACGTGAAGCTTCCCCGCCAGCACCCACCTCCTCCGCAGCCGCTTTAGCCCCCCCTTTCCACCCGCTGCACCC
>NW_009610685.1:0-12380 GCF_000690535.1 Cariama cristata
AACCCGCCAGTCTCTCTCCCTTGTCTCCTGTCCCTGTGGGAAGGGCCGGGGTTAAGAGCGAGCGTCTGCCGCCCGCTGTCAGCGCCGGCCCGGCCTCAAACGGTGACACCATATCATGAAACCTCTCCCAGTGCAATTTGTACCTGTTGCCCCTTCTCCTCTCCATGCGACTCCTTGCAAACAGAGAGCCTCCGTTCTCTTTGTAGCTGCCGTTTAAGTACTGGAATACTGTGATGAGGTCCTCCTCAGCCTTCTCTTAACGTGGGCAGTTTAAGATCTGTTTGGGCTAAAGTCACTTAGGAGATGAATAGTGAATGGTTCTATGATGATGTTGGTAGGAACTGCAGGAGTTTTTGTGACCATTGTGTTTATATGTAGATGAAAGCCTCTTTATCAAATTGCCACTGGTGGCCATTGTCAATATGAATGGAAGGGAACAGTGTCAGCTTTGGACAAAGAAACTCGCAGCTTTATTGCTCAAATTAACAAGAATAGACTGCTGATTACAGGAAACTGAAGCATTTAGCACTAAAAATGGAAGTTTGAAAGTAAATATTTTTATTATTCTTGAAGCTGCCTGGCTGAAAAGCAGCAAATACAGTCCTTACATGTGGTGGAGGCTGTGGGAAAGAAGATAACATGGAAGTTCGTTGTTTTAACAGTCAGATCCTGCATATGCAGTGGTACTGGACAAGATTGAAACATGGGAGTAAAAACAAAGTAAAAAAACCTATAATGTAGGTTTAACAAAGAGAGTTCATATTAGAGATAGTAATCTTTGTCTTGAAAATTTAATTGTTCTCTCAAAGCCAATGAGAGACTTTTCTATCTCTTTTAATAACCATCTAGTAAAGGTTTTGATATGGTACCACACAGAAGACTACTAGTTCAACAGGGGAAAACAGGATTAATGCAGTTAACTGTAGGGGAGAAAAGCAAGTAGGTAAATGTGAGACAATGGACTGTATTGAAAATACAATTATTGGGCTATAAAGGTCTGTCTTTCTCTGAGAATCTTGGCACAGAAAGATTGAGGGTAAATCTGTTGATTACATGAAGCCACATAGCCATTGTGTAGATGAATTCCAAGATGTCAGACAGAAAATAACAGATGATCCTGAGATCTGGCAAAATATAAATCAGACAAAATTTTAACAAGTTGAACACTTAGGTGCCAATCTGAATTTACTCCATAAGCTTCAGTTCATCAGTTGGAGAGTTCATAGTGTAGTTTTCAGTGTATATATGTGTGTATTATATATGTATGCGTGTACACACAAATATATGAATTACTGCTTTTATGCAGCTATGAAAGGCCTGAAAAACATTAAAAACAGTTGTAGATGTGCAACTGATGATACGCTGAAGAGCAGGATGTCTGTGGTCCGCTGAAAGTCTAATGAGGATCTATGTAAAACAAATGTAATATCATGCAGAGATGATAAGCAGTTCAGGAAACGGCCCAATATAGCATGCAAAGATTTAAACATTTGGCATCTGACCTTGAAAACATGCTTAGTGTTTGGCTAATCTGAATAATTCTTAAAATGCATGATCCATGCATGATAGAAGACAGTATCAAATAGAAAAACATATAGATATAAAGGATACTCATCACTTGCAATCCCTGGTTGCCAGCTGCTGAAACCTCCTGGGTGCTGTTTAATCACTGCTACACAATGTCAGTCTCATTATTTGCCAGACTGTGGAATAAAGGACACTGAGTGGCAGCTTTGGTATTTGACCAAGCTTTGTGGCTGGACAAGGTTAAATGAGTGTCGTCTCTGGACTGATGTTAGAAATAGCTTCCAAACAGTCAATTGTGGTCACTGAAGAAGGAGTCTCTGCAGTGCCAGTAATGGCCAGTGAGCCAAAATGGCCAGTGGAAGGCAGATCTTGAAAGAAGCTACCAGCAAAAATATCTGTTTTTACTGGTGATGGGGAAGTATTAATATAATTGTTTAATAACATTTGTCATCTAAACTTCTTTATACAGTTCCAAGACATTGATGTGCAAAAGGGAATTCCAGCTGATTTTAGTACAGAGATGGGGTAACAGGAGAACCAGAGAATCAGAGAACCAGTGGTCTTCTGTCAGAGTAAACGGAGAGGCTGGCTTATTTAATCTAGCAAAATGAAAGTTTGAAGGTGAAGACAGAATGTCCCAAGGACTACATACCAGATATGGGGAAGACTCTTTAAAATTCAAAGGAGCAAATTCAAAACAAGAAAAAGTAGATGTAGGTGTTGCAAACAGTGACTTTGGTTCAAAATTAAGGGGCAAAAAACGTTTTCAGGGCAATGACCTCCCAGAACAGGTTTAAGTAAGAGTGGAGTGGAGACCAGCCACTCAACAAGCTTTAAGGTAGAACTTAATAAACACAAGAATAAGATTATCCATTACAGTGATAGCAAGATAATGCAGAAAGTTTCTTTTACTGTTGTGCTCTGTTTCTGTGCCAGGACCATTTTATATTCTTGTCGTGGTTTAACTTGAGCCAGTAACTAAGCACCACACGGCTGCTGACTCACTCTTCCCCCTCCATCCCAGTGGGATGGGAGGAGAACTGGAAAAAGGTAAAACTTGTGGGTTGAGATAAGAACAGTTTAATAATTGAAATAAAATAAAACATACTACTACTATTAATAATAATAGTAATGAAAAGGGAGATGAGAGAGAGAGAGAGAGGAATAAAACCCAAGAGAGACAAGTGATGCACACCACAGTTACTCACCACCCGCTGACTGATACCCAGCCACTCCCCGAGCAGCAATCGGCCCCTCCTGGCCAACTCGCCCAGTTTCTATACTGGCCATGATGCCCTATGGTATGGAATATCCCTTTGGCCAGTTGGGGTCAGCTGTCCTGGCTGTGCTCCCTCCCAGCTCCTTGTGCCCCTCCTTGCTGGCAGAGCGTGGGAAACTGAAAAGTCCTTGACTCAGGGTAAGGACTACTTAGCAACAACTGAAACGTCAGTTTTGTGTTATCAACATTATTCTCATACTAAATCCAAAAACCACAGCACTGTATGAGCTACTAGGAAGAAAATTCATTATATCTCAGCCAAAACCAGGACTATTCTTTTTCTTACAACCTTATTCTTTACAAGTAAACAATTTATTTCATTCATACCATGCCCAAAATATTTATCTTTTCTTTAAAGTATGAACCAAATCCTAGTCCTTGTGCCTTTATTTCTGTGATGTACCTGTTGTCTCTTTCTAGCTGGTACAAATCAAAATCAGCCATTCAATGAAGTCACTGATAAAACAAAAGAGGCAGCAAAGAAAAATGGAGCAAGCTATAGGAAATATTCAGCTTAGCATATATTACCACATGGAAAACCTGGAACTACTAATACACTCTTCTGTACTCTACCATAACACCTGAGGATAACAGAAATCAGGAGGCCTAGTGCAAATTTTATCTTAAGACTATGTAGCAAAATGTTAGCAGCTATATACAAAACCACTATGATTTCTGTGATGTTGCCAGATGAGTTTTCCCATGCTATATTTATTTGCAGTCTCACTGCATGTGGAGACGACTAATGCACATTTATTGGTGTATCTATGTAAAAAGTTCCCTCTCATATTGCTTACCTACTGGAAATGCCTAGTGACAACACATGGTGATATTAAGATTAACAACCTCCTGATTAATACCATAGAGCACATTTGCAATCAAATGGTCTATATCAATGAGGCATGTGGAGAACATTTTGTACATGAGTTCGGTGGTTCATGGAGTGGTGCCTGTTATTCACCTCATGAGCTCTGTTACAGTGTTTCAGAAAGCTTCATCTTATATAAAGCGATATTTCTCAGGTCTTAAAATAGATGCTTCTAATATGGTTTAGAATTTGCACATTGGCAGCCAACCTTGACCACCCTGTGGAACAGAGTGCAATACAATGCGATCTCTGCTCCATGACTGCAGGCGAAGAACTACAGAAAAAGGTCAGTGGACATTTTGCCCATTATTCAGATGAAGATGCAGATGTAGAAATGAACAACTGCTGTGTTACTTTGGAAAATGAAAATCACCATTGACACAGTACAATACAGTGGAGGTTTTGCTATCTCTGCCATTTCTGACTTTATCTTTGGAGAAAATTATTTCTTAACTATCTTTAGGCACAATTTGTGAAACAAGTTGCTTTGAAAAGCAATCTATTTGACTTTTTTAATAAAGAAGTTTCTATTCAATTTTTTTGAAATATGCACTATTTATTTTTTAATTTATTCTCATAAGAAAAGTTTTGAAACAATTAATGATTGCTTTTTCTTTATTAATTGGACAATCAGTTCAGCTTTAACCTTACACTGCTCTCCTAGAACACTAAGAAAAATGTTTTTGAGTCATGGAAGTGCACAGATTTGTAGTATTTGTACTCTGACAGATTTTAGGATAACAGTTATCTAACAATACAAAATAACTTTAAGAGTAAAGCATGCAGATGCTGTGCAATCTGTTCTAGCTGCCTTCATGATCTCAATTGTTGCAACTGGTCCTTTTCTATGTGTGTGAGAAATAGAGTTATTATGGGGTTTGTTAATAAAAAAATTGCCTGCATATACATAAACAAGTAGGTACTAGATCAGAGTGCAAATGTGTTTGCAGTGAAGAATATATGTTACTGCTGCTGAGGTTTAAAAAGCCTGCGGCTTCCATGCCAGCTCTCTGCCTGCAGATCTGCTGAGGGATCTCTGATGAAACCTTCTCCCTGAAATCCCTGCCATGAGCTCCCCCACCCCCAGGGGATTAGCTGTGTGGGTACGAGGGACCTAGGGTCCAGCCCTGACACAGCTTAACTATGTTACCTTGACTTAGACTGCAGAGAAAGAGCCATGAGACAGTCTGTAGAGACAGAAAAATGTAAAAGTTACAGAAGTAGGATTGCTGAGACAGGATCATTAATAAGTCAAGAGGAAAAACAACAGCAAGGAATGGTATAAAACCCAAAAGGAAAATAGGGAAGCTCATTAGTTTTGTTGGGGGGTCATTCGGTCGAGTTGTCAGTACTATCAGTTGATGGGAGACGGCAGCTCAGCAACATCCAGGACCAGTCCATGGAACTGCAGGAGCAAACCCTTCTCCCCTGGAGGCCACCTTTCTGGCACCTGTATGCATGCACTGCATCAGGGGAGGTGAGCATGCCAAGGCTTTGCCAAACAGCTCCCTAAAACTTCTTTATATTTTAAAGTTGTGTATACCCACTTGCAGGATCTCTTTGCACCTGGCTAAAGATGCCTGGACCAAGAGTCCCAAATGAGGGGCTGTAACATCAGGACAAGTCCCTTGTGCTTCATTATGGAGGCTAGGTGGCAACACCTGGTAAGGCTCAACTCCTTAGAGCACGTGGCTTTCTATCAGTCAGGCAGGATCTTAGTCAAAGAAAGTTGATAGACTTTTTCTCACTGTGCCTTACTGAAGTGCAGACTCAAAGGGCAATGGGTACTTTTATATTCATCACCCAGTTGGTGCCACTCTGCGGCTTTCCTATTAACCACCCGCACTCTAAGGACTTTTCTGCCTCAGCTCAGCTATAAAAGCACTGCAAACCTTATGTTTCAAATGTCATGAACAATGGCTTTCAGCACTGAGCAAGCAGAACTGTTTCTCATCCAGAAGTAGAGGACAACTGTAGAAAAACGTAATTTCAGTTAACACATTGACAAAAAATGCTGGACTGTCTATGGAAGCTTTAAATGAAGCAAAAGGAAAAATGTATACACAGTTTTTCGAGCAATGACAGTTGAGCACTGGATATATTTCTGAATGATAAAGAAATGGGGAGAAGTAAAGAAATTATTGTAGCATGATAAACTGGTAACCAAATGTGGCATTACGCTGAAGGTTTGGGAGCCTGGACTAAAACATGGCTGAAACTTCGAGTTGTTTATTACAGACAAAGTGCTGTAGCCTGCTCTAAAGCAGCATAGACATGACATAATTTAATGTATAATCCACTTCTGAATACACTTCTGTGAATTAATGTTGACCTTACCCTTGGCATTTGGCTTTAGCATTCTATTTCTTTCCCTTGTTTCATTAATGATGAAGCTTCTCTCCCTTTGTAATTATCATTGGTAATTGATTGCACACCCAGAAGAAGAATACTTTTTTTTTTTTTTTGGACACTGAGTGGGGCTGGAGGCTTTATTTTTTGCCTATTTGATTGATGTAATTATAACACAAGTATATCTACCTCATTAACATAACAGACGACCTACTTCTTTGTCACATTTGAAAATGTCAGTTTCCAACTCAATCTTCAGATCCTTCTAGTATAACGATTTATCTTTATGAACAGATATAATTAATTAAATTGTCATAGTAAGTAATACCCTCTTCCACTGGTGTGTCTTCTCACTGGTGTCATGATACATTCTCTGCTGTCTTGTTTACCCATGTAATATAGATTCTTTTAAAGAAAAAGAATAAAATACATATCAGTAAACACTATTAGTTAATTTCAACACTTATTTTTGGGAAAGGACCTTTGTCTGTTCTTTCTGATGCCTCAAAAGACAAATGTGTCCCATTTAAAAATTGTAGTGACACATACATCATGCTGGGCCAACCTGGATTTAGAAAGTGCAGACAATAATAAAGCATCATTGAAAGTGTCATCATCCAGCCAAAATAATTTTTGGCTTGAAAATAAAGTATGTCCCATGGTTTTCAATACTCAGTTATGTACTTGAAAAGATGTTTGTTTATTCCTTAGCTTTCATACAGACTAAATAGAGTAGTGGAGCTCTTTATCTAGTGTATCAGTGTTAACAAAATTTTGGTCAACAATGAATAATCAGTAATTTTGTGATAAAACTTGTCACTTAGAAACCAAATATGGATTTGTCCAGATGATGTGACAGATGAACTGATGACATGATGGAAAATGCTTGTGATTATAGCTGCTTGCTACAGATGCCACTAAAAAATTCCATAATATGGCATACAACCAGGTTAATGATGAGGATTTGGCCATAGCACAACTTTTTGTGTTCTCCTTGAGGAGCCATGTCTTATCCATAGCCATACTTTACTCTGCTGACATACTGTAGTCCGTAAGGAAGAAAAGATATGGGAGAGCTGTTCCAAGCCAGAACTTCGTCCTTGTGGCTGGGGAAAAGCACATGGAAACAGGTTGACTGCCAGCAGAGAACCATTCCATACACCACCTGCCTCCTTCTTTCTCTTTTGAGAGCCCTGAAGAAGATTTTAGTGTTTTGGTGAGGGTTTTCCTATGGAGCCCCAGAGCAGCATTCTCAAGAGTCAGAACTGATATGTCCTTCTCTACAGCGTACTGATCTTGTCTTCTCCTCATAGCAAGGAACAAATTTAATCCTTTCAGCATAGAAATCTGAATACAGATGCAGCACAAGAAGTCCCTGTTTTGTTCCCATTACAGAGAAGAATACACTTTTTTTCTTAATATGGTTGCCCTCAAGGACCAGAGCATCATATCTTTGGGATCACAAGTCAAACATTTTTTTTTTTCTTTTTCTTTGTCCTGTGGGATATTAGCTATCACAATGCTAAATATATATATAGACTGGCATATTGTTTTGCTGAGTTAAAGATTTTTCTTCAGAATTATAGATACAAGAAAAATGCATGAAAATACAAAAATACATTGGTGGTTTCCTTATTCTTTTGAATATGTTATGGATTTAAAGGCATTTTTCCTTATTTATAAGGCCTCTGGCAATATTGGGTCCTAGTTCTTCACTTTTTCTTTTCTTCCTTTTCCTATTGGTATAATTTTTAGGTCAGAATATCCTGATTCATTATTTTGTCCTAAATATAATTTAAAGACAGTGGGTGTCTGAGCTTTTAGTGTGTGTTTTCACAATGCAACTAAATTCCTACGTATATTTGGAAAGTGAGTTGTAGATTTGGCTTTTTAAAGCAGAATTTGAAAGATCTGTTTTCTACGTTGCTTTTACTTGCTTGGGATGCTAAACTCCCTGGGACTCTCAGAACGGCACGTTATAAATGAAATTTACTGTTATTGCTGTTTTCTCCACAGTAAAAGCTATTGTTAGTGACAACTGAGTTGCAGCCTTACAGCTCCCTGTCCACTATTATAACGTTTCAAACTTCTCCTTTTGGTCTCAAACATCTTGTGCTTAGGTTCAGCTGAAAAATTTTGGTTGACTGGTTGACTGAAGTTGGTTCAGCTTTTTTTTTAGTTAGCAAAACCTGTTTTATAAAAAGAATCTGTGTACAAACAAAACAGCATCTATTTAAAAAACATGATGTATTTTAAAAAGCTCATTTTTGTTAGAACACAAATAAATTGAAGAAGTTGAAATATGAAGGTCAGATTTTAGCTGATGTAAATATTGTATTTTCATTCATTTAAATGAAGCTTTGCCTGTTGATAAATGTTGGTCCTCAAATGTCTGTCTCCTACCTGGTATGTCTCAGTGAGGAGTTATCATTCACAATGGGCTGATCTTAAGTGGTGAGGGGGAGTCAGTGTGTCTGTGTGACTGTGAGTGCTAGAAGTGACTTGGAAACTAGATCATGTAGAATATTAAACTTTTGAGAAGTTTACTAAAAGTCTAATTACATTAAAGCATAACATCAAATTAGAAGTTTTAAAACTGTGTTTTGTTTTAGTTTCTTTATTACTTAACATTAGACAGCAAGAAATTCAGAGGTTTCATTGTAATATAAATTCTATACAAAACTATTTAGTGCATTAATACATAAACCTTCAGATTTATGGATTACTTCTTAAGGAAGTAACATTATTTGTTACAGCTCAGATTATCTGGCAGACTGTGTTAACTTTGTGACACTTATATCATTTACTCTGTTCCAACCGTATATTTCTGTAGAATTCCTGAATAGTTAAAAGGAGTTTATGAAGACTGTGTTAAGAAAACACAAGTCTGCCTTAGGTGCTCTATTTCATACAATTTAGGAAAGGATGGAACAACTTTTGGGGGAGAAATTGGTTAATTGCCTATATTCAGCATAGGAGCCTTGGCATAATATAGGAAATGTTTTCCTTCTTGGTAAAATAGTTCTTTAAAAATAGTCCAGTTGACGTAAAATTACTGAATAGTTTCTTCCATCAAAAAAATCTAGGAAAGAGTAGATTAATAAAACTTGGAAGAAAGTGATACAGATACTGTTTCTTTCTCTTCCGACCTAGTGGTTGGGGCATTCGTCTCGGTTGATGGAGGCACAAAATCAACTTTCTCCCCTGCTTGAAAGGTATTAATCCCATATTATAACAAGGACTCCTTCCCACAACACTATGATGTATTTTGGGGTGGGTTACACACAGTATCTCCCCTTGACTGTTACTCTGTAAGTATTAGATATGTATCAAGAAGACTGGCTCTAGAAGCTGGTGGCTTTAAGCATGTTTCAGTCATTCCCCCAGGTTTGACAGACTTTGTCTTCTGAGCATAGTGGCCTGCATTAACTGCAGATACTGAGTGAATGCTGCTTTTTGAATATCTTCCAGCCTGGTGATTTGATCTGAGACATGAAAATCTTACTCAGAACAGGAATTTCAATTAAATACACCCCACAATTAAGACGTTGTGCTGTTGTCTTTCTCAACCATTGAATATTTAAATAGAAAGACATCACCGTGTGAAACTGAAACTAGATTACCCTGGAGTATTTTATTCTATGGTACTTAGCGCAGTCTGGAGGTAGATGAAATCTGACGAGTCAGAGGACAACTCTGAATTTGGGTCAGGCACTATGGGGGGTAGGTATGGGGAGGATATACAAATCACAAGGTCTGGAGTATGGGAGATAAGGATTGTCATCAGCATCACCATAGATATCCTTCAGTTCTGTGAATGATATTTAATCAGGCTCTTTTTTAAATTTCTTTTTTTTGGTAAATGTTTTCAAAAGAGAAATAAAATTATTGTGTTTCATATCACAAAAATACTTTATCCCATCTACAGTTATCATCTTTTTCTTCTCATTTCTGAATTTATATGTATATAAACGTATCTCACTTTGTGTGTGTGAGATATATGTATATATGCATACATATGTACATAAACATCTATATGTATAAGCACAAATAATTTTTTTTTTCTCTTTTTTAGGATCATGTTAGATGGCATTTGCTTTCCCTGTTTGCTGTGCCAGATTCCTTTAAGTATGGAATGACTGGATTAAGTGTAGGTCTCTGAAATGAAACGGGTTTTCCATGTTGTTATTCACTTGTTCCATTCCCCGTCCCAGCATGCAGCAGGTGATAGCTGAGTGTGCCGGGAAGGGAAGCTTCCCAGGGACAGGACGGGTTTCACAGGAGAGATTAGGCAGTGCAAAACCTCGTAAAGCCATAAGAGACGTAAAGGGCAATACAAAGGCAACTCCAGGACATGGGGGGGGTGGGAAAGTGATGTTCCAGGAAGCAGGCAATATGGTATGGAGCCACGTGCGGATTGTGTGGCCACAGCATAAGAAGTCCCTGAAGGGCTGCCAGGCTGAGGTAAAGCCTGGAAGAAAGGGGCTGCCCTTCAGGGAGCATGTTTGTGATGCCTTTCATTCTGTCTCACTTAACTTCTCACAAGATTTTCTGTTTTACAAGATGTTTTTAACACTGTTTCAGTTTTTGCTCAAGCAAAACCAGGATTCTGAGCTTAAAAATCCTGGTAGCTTTTAGGAGGTGGCAGGCTGCCTGAGTAGACCCAGTCAAAGCAGTGGCAAAATAATGTGTCATCATAAGGGAAAGAAAAGAAAGTACTTATTATCTGCTGCATCCCAATTTTATGAGTGTCAAGGCTATATTGAAGGACACACAAGGAACTAGTCATAATCCAAACCCCGTTACTTTTTCTAAAGAGGAAGAAGATGGTGGCTTGGAAGGTCCCCAGAAGAGTGAAGTCTATAAACGCTTTGGGATGGGTTTGTCAGAGTGGGAGATGGCTAGGCTGCTGGTAGCATGAAAAGTTCTAAATAATACAGGTGCATCAGCAATCAGCCCTCTTTATTCTAAATGTTTCGTACCTTTGAGGAATAAACAGAACATGCTGTATTTGGAAAAAGCCCTATTAGTTGCTTCAATCAAGTTTTGCCACAGACTCCCAGAAGGAAGCCCTTGAAGGGAAACCTTAAACCTCCTATATTAATTCAAATTTGTACCCAAAGGTAACGCAGGCCTTGGTCTGAGCGATATTACTGTAGCGTACTCTGCTGAAGGTCACACATCCGAGTGGGTGCACTCAGTGAGGCCCTGCAAAGAAGGGGTCCTGAAAGGTATCCCTTAGCTTGGTAACCATGACAATAGCTTTCCCAAATACTTTCTGCTAATGAAGGTACAAAATGTCACATCTGCTTGGTATTTTTTTCCAGTATATTTTGCGGATATCACCAGTACTTTCAGAAATAGAGAAACTGAGGAGAAATCCAGACCCTTATACACTGGACAGGTGACACAGGACCAAGGGGGAGAGAAAGAGAGGCCTGTGTAGTGGGAAAGAGGGGAGGGGTAGTCTAACTCCTCACCTAAACAAAATCACAAAAGACAGATCACAAGCAGCCAGACTGAACACAATCAGATCTCACGGATCTAGGAAGACATGTAAGCTCATGGGAAGAAGGGTCTCTTGAATTATTACTTTAAAAAGCCATCAGCAGTGTATTTAGAACCTGTGAGCAAAGTCAGTCCCCAAGGGTCGGTTAGCGTCTGTCTAACACAGCATCCAAAGTGTTTTAATTACAAACCAGAAGGTTTGTTCCTCCTGAGGGATAACAGGGGTGAATAGATGCAGGTTGCATGTGGAAATAAGTCTAAAAAGTCAACAGTGACTCTAGAAGATGGCTAATTGCATCCAGTCCTTGACCTCACAAGGGAAGGCCGGTGAAAGCTCAGGGGCCTCCCAGCACCCTTCAGGTTGTGCTTAGACCACCGGGATCCCCTGACACCCCCCCTCCTTCCCTCCCAAGAGATGCTGCCTCAGTGGGGCTGAGGCACTGGGGGGGTTGCTGCACAGGATGAGCAAGGAGCTGGAGCTGGCATGCGATGGAAAAGCCTTCTCCGTTCATGTGCCAAAGGAGGCATCCTCAGCATCACATCTAGGCCTCACACTGGGCTTTCCTGCTCCCAGGCCGCAGTGACAAAACGCTGCCTGCAGCTGTGGATGTGATAGCAGCTGACCTGCAGGGGAAGGTGTGTCACCTTTTAATCACCAATATTTGAATTAAAATACAATAAAATGTCAGTCCTCACAAACATTTCTCCCTGATACATGCTGCCACCTGTTTTAACACCTGCAGAAAAAAACAGTCCTTTTCCATGGCTATCTGCAAATATCTAGTGTATCCACCTTCTACAGCTGTTTTAAGCCAATTCTGTAGTAGTGTTCATGTATAAATATATATA
>NW_009610686.1:0-714 GCF_000690535.1 Cariama cristata
AGAATGCCATTGCCCTTCTACCTTCCAAGCGATTGCTCTGCACTTGGATTTTTTTCCTGCATCTGTAAATACCATAATCCCTTGTATTGGGATCTCCGATCTGCAGGGCCGTTCTTCAAACTCCTGTGCCTATAAGAGGGGTAGCCATTTTTCTGCAGGGTAATGATTGGTAATAACACCTGGATATTCACTAAGTGCTATTTGAGTAACTTCGGAGTGTTCCATCAACCAGTGTAAATATTGTTGAGTTATTGGCATATAAATGGTACTAGGACCAAGTCCAGAAAAAGCTATAATGCGCTGTCTACCTTTTATGACCAAAGTCATCAAAAGCTCAATACGAGAACATATGGTGGTCTTTGGGTTATAAGACAAAAATACCCATTCCGAGATTTTAACTCGGCTTTGAACTTCCTGAATTATCAGGGCAAGCGGGTGCTTACGCTCTTTACTGGAATTCACGATCATTAAAGTGAGGGGAAGTTCCCTAATAACTCAAGAGACCACCCCTTCTTTAATTTTTTCACTTATGGCTTTAAGGGTCTTCCTCTGGATATCTGATAATGACCTGCTCTCTTCTGCCTGAACAGATGTCCCTAACAAGGGCATAAGCGGAGCTAAGTCATCATTCGTAATTCCACAAATTGTACGCACCCACTGAATGTCACCTAAGGGTTTTTGCACGTCTGTAAGATTGGTAATGTTGTCTCTAAG
>NW_009610687.1:0-11722 GCF_000690535.1 Cariama cristata
TCCGGGCCTGGCTGTCAGCCGCGGGGTACCCCGGGCCGCGCTCCCCTCGGCCTTGTGGCCCAAGGCGCACGCCCAGGCCACGCTCCCAGCTCTGCCTTAACACAACTTTCGGGACCACTGGCTGCTCCATGGCTCTGAAAAAAACCATGAAAATATCTTGTTCACTGAAAGCAGAGACCGGGAATTCAGGCAGGCTGTGCAGTGACCTTTCATGAGCTTCAGCTAACAGGCAGGCATATTTTTGTTTTACTTCCATACATGCCATATGTTGGTGGAAGTAGTTTTCTCCAAAGGTGCCTAAGGGAGCTGAAGAGCATGTGTGTGTGCACGGACACGTGTGGGCATGGCTGGAGAGGAGCCATCATGAAGGGATCATCTTCGGTGGGAAATAAAACCCTAAAAGCGTTCACTTTCCTGTGCTAGGGAACCACTCTCACCACTCTGCCAGTGCAAGTAACTAGCAAGTGAAACCATGGGGCTAATCCTCAGCAAGAAGCAGAATGGTATAGTGGAAAACCAAAACCCTTATAGAAAATGAGACTCTACTTTTGAGTAATTGGAAGAAGCCACTTTAAAATTAGAGGGAGCAAGGCCACTAAAAAGACAAAAAACTGCAGAGCAGAAGAAAATTGCTCGTCCAAGCAAAACTTGAAACAAGACAAACCTTTTACCCCTTTGCAACAGGTAGGTGGCTTTCCTGGCTGTGAGAAACATTCACCTCTGTCGTTTTTAAGAGAGGACAAAGTCTGTGGAGCAAAGGTTTATTTCAGCGCTGGGTGCACGGGAGATCACCCCCGTCATCCTCCTGCACGCACACCAGTTAGTCTAACTTCCACAAATTTATTTAGGACAGTCATTCAAGTCATTTCTCAGAAGTCTTATACATATTTAAATGATTTCCCCGAAGTTATTTACATCTATACCCTCCCACTTGCGTCTGCGCACTGTTGTCCAGGGGTCTTCTTTGAGGGTCGTGGGGTGAAGGCTCAAAGTCTTCCTCTCGGTTGAACTTCTTATTCCAGCGCCTGTGCTCTGTTGTTTCAGCTAGATTGCAAACCCAAGTTGGCAGTTACTCCTCTCTTTCTTCCATAGAAGGGCAGGAAGGTGACATCCAGGTAGAGGCCGATCATGGCGAAGATCAGTGGTGTCAGCCAAAGCAACGTAACCCTATGCCCGAATACATATTGCCCTGTCTCCGTCCCCACACGTGGGTACCTGGACACTTACATTCTTTCCGACCGCCTGTCTACTATGACTTAAGCAAAACTACAATATTATTTATCACACTGGCTAAATAGCATTGCCTCCTTTGGAGTATTATTGTACAGTAATTCCAATTCTCACAGTTATGTATACACATAAAACAATTTTGGTTTTCTGCTGTTGCTCCAATGCTGTAGCTTACAGGTTTGCCAGTTGGTAGCTATGTAGTTCCCCATTGGTTTTGCTGTGGGGTGACCAAAAATGTGAGTGAACCTGCTCTTTTCTCAACTGATTAGAGAAGCCCTGAACAGTTTCACATCTCAGGGAGAAGTGAAAGCCACAGACAGGCTGGGAAAGGGTAAAGCAAAAGAGATACCAGGGCCCGGAGCCACTGAGCAGGTTAGACAGAAACAGTACATGCCCTGTGGACACATCTCAGGAGTGAATGGGCTGGACATCAGCATGAGACCAGTACAAAAGGCAGGACTACACAGAAGACTGGAGACAAATGCAGCTAAAAACCTCACTAATTTGAAAGGAGTTGACTATTCACCTGAGCTTTTCGTGCTTTTTGTTCAGAGCTTTGTCCCTTGACAGGCTCCTGGCCAGATTCCAATCCAATTCCAAACCACATTTTTTCACGTCAGTTTTTGGGGACAGGAATGAAAGGGTGCTTGTGGAGAGGAGGATGTAAAGAAAGAAAAGATACTTTGTTAAATTTCATTAAGTTAAGCAGGTTTTAATGGATATTCTTTCAAAATGTATCAAATATTCAAGCGATATTCCTGACAATTATTTCTGTTGTTGGCCAGGTCTGTTGTTAATCAAATACTGTGTAGAAAGTGTATTATTTAAGTGTTGTGAAATATTTACTTCTCTGTGAGTCGTCACACAGAAAGCTGTATTTTGGTAGCTGACAGTGTTTACCATCAGATACACTAGGAATGATGCATTCCTCATATTTCAGGCAGCTCAGCACTAGCATCATGAGGGTGGACTATTTAACTCTGGTCAGTAGACTGAGTTCTAGAGATCTCTCTCTGGGTTTTCTTTAGACACACAAGACCAGGATAAACTGAAATCATACGACGAGTGTTTATAAATTTTAAAAGTCTGAATTTTCAATCAAATATTTTTTTAGTAGTTTCATTGAGCAGTATTATTAATATAATACAACTCAATATAAAACATTTTTCTTTCAGATTAAATCCTAAAGAGTTATTGGTATCTGAAAGTTGCGCTAATGGGAAAACGCAAAATAAAGACTGAATTTGCTCGAAGATGTTAGAAGCATTTAGAACACGCTATTGAGTGACAGCATAACTTCTTCCACGTATCTGTGGATTTTCTGCATGATCTATTTCTCTCCCTCCTACTCCAAGAGGGATATTTTTGCCACAGAAAGAACTTCCTTAGAAACCTGTCCCTGCTTCATCCTAATGAAGAAACCAAGTATGATGACATAATGTTTTGTTTTGAATTTTTTTAAGTTGTTCTCTTCCTTTTGAAACAAATGAGGTACATTTGAAAAGATGGTTTTGTTAATAATTAATAATTTGCCATATATGGTAAGCTACATAAAGAAAACATTAAAATGTCAACTTGCAAGACTATAGCAGAATAACACAAACAGAACAAGAACCAGTAGCAGCTTGGGGTAAAAGGAACTAATGTTTCAGCATTTTTATCAAAAAGCAAAGAATAAAGGAAAATATATTCTTTATTACACAATAGGAACTTTGGGCTCTTTTTGTTTTGAGATAGGGAAGGGGGGAAGGTGTTTTAGTTTTTATTTCTCACTACCCAAGTCTATTTTAATTGGCAGTAAATTAAATTAATGCTCCCCAAGTTAAGTCTGTTTTTCTAGTGGCAGTAACTGGTAAGTGATTTCACTGTCTTTATCTTGACTATCCTAAGCTTGTCCATCCTATTTTTTCCACCTGTCCTGTTGAAGAGGGGGAATGAGAGAGCAGCTGGGTGGGTGTCTGGCTGCCAGGCAAGGCTAAGCCACCACAGTCCTTTTTGGTGTCCAACACGGGGTTCAAGGAATTTGAGATAATGACAGTAATTGGGAGAGGTAATGGGCAGAACTCAGACTGGACATTGCCAGGGAGTGCAATAATTTGGAGGAGCTTTGATACTGGTGTTGGGAATTTTGGTTGTGGTGAAGGGACAAGTGGTGTTTTATTGTGTGCGTATATTGTTCACCCTTGTCAGTCTTGTGATGGTGTTACTTTGAGTTTGATGGGAATTTTTTGTTGATGTTGTAAGTGAAGTTTGTGGAGGATGTGTGATGAATGTGTGTTTTAATGACAAACATATTTCACAAAGGCAAGGGGAAGAATGTATTGCATGTAGGTGGAAAGGTTTTAGTAGCAGGGGGGCTGAAGGGGTGGCCTCTGAGAAGAGATCAGGGACTGCCTTGTGCCGGACACAGTTGGTTCCAGCCGGCTTCACAACAGACCAGCTGCAGGACACGGGTGAGCCCATCAGCCAACCTGGTGGCAGCTCTGGGAAAACACACTTGTGAAAGGGTAAAACACTGTATGGCAGTAGGAGTGAGGAAAAAACGTGTGAGAAACAATTGTGTGAGCACCAAGGGCAGAAGAGAAGGAGAGGGAGGAGGTGCTCCAGGCGCTGGAGCAGACATTCCCTTGCAGCCCTTGGAGACCATGGTGGAGCAGGTATTTCCTGCAGCACGTGGAGAGGACCATGGTGGAGCAGCCATTCCTTGGAAGCCCATGGCAGAGACCATGGTGGAGCACATATCCACACTGCAGCCCACAAAGGACCCCGCACTGGAGCAGGTGGATATTTTCTGAAGGAACTGAGGTCCATGGAGGACCCACGCTGGAGCAGGTTTATCCTGAAGGACTGCAGCCCACAGAAGGACCTAAGCAGGAGCAGGGGAAAAGTGTGAGAAGGAAGGAGCGGCAGAGAGGAACTACTATTTACTGACCGTAATCCCCCATCTCCTTTGCACCACTAAGCAGGGGTTAGAGAAGTCAGGAGTGAAGTTGAGCCTGAGAAAAAGGGGGAGGGGGAGGTGTCGTTTGAATTTTTGTTTTTGTTTCTCACAATGCACATCTATTTTAATTGATAATAAATTAATTTTCCCAAAGTCAAGTCTGGTTTGCCTGTGGCAGTAACTGGAAAGCAATTGCCATCCTTATCTTGACCCATGACCTTTTCCCACCAATTCTCTCCCCATGTCCTGTTGAGGGGGGGGGGGGGGGGGGGGAGCGGGGGGGGGGGGGTGAGAGAGCAGCTGGGTGGGCATCTGGCTGCTGGCCACGACTAACCCACCACAGTAGAGTAGCTAGTGCAGTCATGTCTTGGAGTCCCGGACTAAGGTTTTTAAGTACTTTCATAAGGGCTCACTATTAATAATTCCATTTTTATTTTAATACCATATGCTATTGGAAATTACGGAAAACATAATTATTATGCACATATTTTAGATTGGTTATATTGAATGAAACAGTTGCTATACCTGTTCTGAGGCAACTAGATTCTTGCCGCAGCTTCAAATCAGGCTTCAGTGATTATTTTTGTAAATAAAATCTTAAGAGACTTTTGCAGGATAGTAGGGTAGAAATAACATGATATATTTTCAGCTTTAACTCTGTCCAGTGCTCTTTCTGATGAATGGAAACTAGGAATCTGCATAAAACACCCACAGCCATGGAAGGGATAAATCCAGTCCACAGCAACCCAATTGCACAAGCAAATGATTGATGAACAGCTCAGAATACCATTTCCCACCTGCTCATGATATTTCAGTCACGAGCAATGGACTGTACAGTTGTAGAGCAGATATGTTTCATAGCTATTGTGAAAATAAAATGAAAAATTTTGATAAATAGTTGAATAATGAATCCTGTCCCCTGAACAACGGAACTGATTGGGACGAAAGGAAAACAAGCTTTGGTAACACTTGATTCAGGGCTTACAAGACATGCAGCCCTTGAACATGAACTGGTAATAGCACGTGCAGATTCTTACCGTTTTAGTCCAGTTGAGGAACAAAGGCACGCAGAAGATTGTTGGAAGAGGAGAAAGATTGGAGAACGGAGAAGTGGGAAGAGTGGAAGGACAGTAGGTTGGAGCTGTGGCAGAGGATGAGGACATTGAGGGATGGGGTAAATGGAATGGATGGACAAGATAAATGCTAAGCAGCTCTACTTTCAGTCCTACTATTTGTTGTAATCTACTGGTCCCCTTCCTTTTAATTTTCAGTCTTCTCATGGTATAGGCAGGCATCCATCCACTCATCACAGCCTTCGCAGCCACAGGAAATGAGCAGATGCATCTCACACAAAACTGCGAATGGAGAAGTGATTTCAGGTCCCTATATTATAGGGAACATCTCTGTGAGAGGGCCCTGCTACACTGGTAGAGGGATACGATTATTTCCATGTATACATGTTAGCCTGCTAGCCAAATTCTAAGAAGGCCTTCTCATCAGTGGCTCCTTCATTCAAATTTTGAGGACCATGCCTCCCTGGTGAAAGGGGAAGAAAAGGCAACCTAACCTCTTCCTTCCTTCCTTCCTTCCTTCCTTCCAGCAAGAGTGTATGTGGATATATTATGATCTGTAGGACTCCTACCTCAAGAATATCAGAGCTCCTTTCTTACTGCCTCAAGTACACCAAGATCTAGAGAAATCATCTAAAAAATTCTGCTAAGTCATGGACATGAAATACATTATTAAGTAAGATGGTGGTAACTGGCAATGGATAGATGCTGAGTTCTCCATTTGTGGATGACTTTAATCAGGATCAGTGAATATCGTGTGTTTTGGTTAGTTACCTGCCTCAATACTGGAAAAACTGTTTGAGGGCAGGAAGGCTCTACAGGGGGATCTGGACAGGCTGGATCAGTGGGCTGAGGACAATTGTATGAGATTCAACGAGGCTCAGTGCCGGGTCCTGCACTTGGGTCACAACAACCCCATGCAATGCTACAGCCTTGGGGAAGAGTGGCTGGAAAGCTGCCCGGAAGAAAAGGACCTGGGGGTGTTGGTTGACAGCCGGCTGAATATAACCAGCGGTGTGCCCAAGTGGCCAAGAAGGCCAACAGCATCCAGGGTTGTATCAGGAATAGTGTGGCCACCAGGACTAGGGAACTGATCGTCCCCCTGTACTCGGCACTGGCGAGGCCACACCTCGAATCCTGTGTTCAGTTCTGAGCCCCTCACTGTAAGAAAGACATTGAGGAGCTGGAGCGAGTCCAGAGAAGGGCAACGAAGGTGGTGAAGGGCCTGGAGCACAAGTCTGATGGGGAGCGGCTGAGGGAGCTGGGGGGGTTTGGTCTGGAGAAGAGGAGGCTGAGGGGAGACCTGATCGCCCTCTACAACGACCTGAAAGGAGGGTGTAGTGAGGTGGGTGTCGGTCTCATCTCTCGAGTAACAAGTGATAGGACAAGAGGAAACAGCCTCAAGTTGCATCAGGGGAGGTTTACATCGGATCTCAGAAAAAATTTCTTCACTGGAAGGGTTGTCAAGCATTGGAACAGGCTCCCCATGGAAGTGGTAGAGTCACCATCCCTGGAGGTATTTAAAAGGTGTGTAGATGAGGTGCTTTGGGACATGGTTTAGTGGTAGATTTGGCAGTGCTAGGTTAATGGCTGGACCTGATGGTCTTGAAGGTCTTTTCCAACCTAAATGATTCTATGATTCTATGATATTTTCTAAGCTATATTTATACAAGAGATATATTTATACAACATTGATCTTGTTTTACAACATAATAAAAAGAACCTATAGGAGGAAGTCACGATTTTGCCACATTCTGATGTGCCACATTCTGAATGTGGTGAAAAATACCAGATGACAACTTCAATTAGGAAAAAGCTTTAAAGGCAAGACAAAGACTTCTAGCAAAAATAACAGGCAGCTTAACACTGACAAAACTCAAAACTTCAACTTTTTTTTTTTTTTCAATAAGCATGATGCTTTTTTAGGTTTGGCATAAATATAGTGAGGTTTAAGTTGCCTCTCATTTTCACTTTAAGTCACCCAAGGATGAAATACAACAGTAACAAAATCAACAATAATAAATAAATAAACCCAAATCAGCACATTTTTACATTCCACCCCTTTCCTGACAGCCAAATTTTTATTTACAAAGCCTCCAGCATGTTAATACAAGGCCGATCATCCTGTGTTTAAGGCAAAAAAAGAGAGACCTTTCAAAATACAACTGAGGAGATCATAAGATATTCTTAAGTTCCAATGATTATGTAATTAACGTCTTGAAAAACTTCACTGCAGTTAAGCCCAAGTATTTTACCTCTTTAAGTTGTTGCTAAACCACTTTGCTTGCAATTCTTCACTGGCAATTTCCTGCAGATACACATCATTTATTGAGAAATTTATTACCACTGTTACCACTTGGATTCATTAACCCATGAGTCTTCCACTTTCTAGACAGATCTCGAGCAAGAATTGCTTTGAAAAAAACCCAAGGTTAGAGCTGAGTAAAAGAAACTGAGAAAAGAAACTGATTCACCCGGAGGGTAAGCCTTTTTAAACAGTATAGAAATTTTTCTTTTAAAGAACATATTTCCATTTCTAAACATTCAAAAAGGTCAAATATTTTCATTCACTTAAACTAAGTCAGTAACATGACTACAGAAAAATCAGCCCACACATTTCAGATGATCTGCGTAGTTCATTTACTGAAGACATCCCATATTTGTTATATTCCAGAGCGATGTTCAGATATACTTCTTCCAGCAGGTCAAAACATACTCCCAAGGAGGATACATATGAAATATTCTTTACATTTCTTCATCAGTTTCTAAAAATACTTAAATGTATTGGAGAAAACTTGATCATACACTTATTCATAAAACTTAACCTGTGCAATCTGGAGGTCAAGCATATTGCATCTAAGAAGTATCGTGGGAGTTAAAACTGAGAGATAATTTCTCAACCTCTGCTGTAATAACAATGCTAGCGCAGTATTACTTCGCATTTTTAGGGGGGGAAAGGCGTCTTCCAAACCAAGCTACTTCTAGAGCAATTACCTCTGAAGTAATGGAAAGACAACTGTGTTCAGGAAGTAAGTTACATAGTCAACAGACTTGATGAAAACCAGATTGTTCCACAGCCACCACACGAATACTTTCAGTGATTCAAAATAAACTGCAAGAAAAATAGCTAAAACCCAAAGAGCTTTTATAGGTTTAAGGTTCTCCAGTATATCAGGTGCTGTGTTTACAACTAGGTTTCACAACTTTCTCATATCAAAGAATAAGTGAGACAATGGGAGGCAAGCTCTTCTTTCCAACAAACAGATTCCTGATCAGTGCCTAGAATTGACTTAATTTTTAGACTCTTTGGAAAAGGATCTTCATTTACAAGATTCCAGTTGTCATTCCGGTCACATTTTGTTAAAATTACTTTTTCTTTCAAAGGCTGATAGACTCTTTAGCTAGATGTTAAGCACAAAAATTCACAGTGCAGATGATACTTGCTTGTATCTCAAAATATTGTTAGTTTAGTATAGTAGAAACAAATTTAAGAAGCTATAAAACCATGGTTTTGTCACTACTTCTTCACCATTGAACTCTGCATTTACCACTGAACTATATTAATCTTTACAAAAAATACAATTTTCTTACTAAAACCAGAAATGAAGTTAGATCTAGTTTGTTATGGTGGAGATGGAAGGTAGCTAAGCGACAGGGTAACTCAGAGGAAGAAATGAATGGTAGGTCTTTAACCTAAATATGTCTGCTCAGTAAATAAATGCGTTAGTTAATACAGCAAAGTCACCACAGAGTAAGTTGGATCACAAAACAGCTGAGCAGCAGAATATTTACTTCATTACTAGCAAAGTTTACTTTAAAAAACTATTACGAAATCAGAGAGGAATAGAGGAGATTTAGGAATTTTCCCAAAATCCTCTTATTACCCTTAAAGGTAATAGATAATGTTAGCATATTTTACAAAAGTCATATTACAGGAAGGTACTGAATCTACAGTGAAAAGTAACCTAAGTGAAAATGCCTTAAATATCTTTAATTCATTACAGTAAAATTTCATCAAGTATTTTGGTTACATTTACCATGTTTGTGCTCTTTTATGTTGTTAAGTTTATGTTTTAAAAAAGTTTAGGAAATGTCTTAACATAGTTTCACAGATGTCTTCCTGCTGGCTGTGCTTTAAGTGTCTGTATTTAAAAAAAAAAGTGCCCTTATATGAAAAAGGAATTTAAAAAATCTTCTCTGTTTTACTTCACCAAAAAGGTATCATGCAATTCCTTTTTCAGTGACATTTGAAGCAGTCCTAGTGAAATTCTTGAAGGATCATGTAATCAGCTTTCTAGTGATAGGTCATTCATAGGTTGAGAGCTGTCCTATGACAGTACCTGGAAATAAGAAAATGAAGTATTATATGCATGCTTCAAGCCTTAGCTTCAGTGGAGAATTGAGAACATCAAGAAGAAATTTTCTGTTGCATATAAAATACTCTTTTATTTTTGTAAGGTGCATTGGAATCTATTGGTTTTTTCTCTGTGTTTATTATTACAATGCCTGAACATATTGGCAGAGTCCTCAGACAGGAAAGTGAACTACATGTACATCTACTTTTCTGTGGTGTTACAATTTTGGTATCTTGTAAATTTAACTTCAGTTTGATTTACACGTCACTTTCACAGGAAAAAAAAATAAATTTTGCCAATAAAGAAAAGCTGCTGAAGTCGTATTTTCTGAAGAATTTTTTATTTTAACTTTCTTCTTGCAGAGGGTCTGATATATATAAACTGATACCATTGCTTTTTTGAACATATGACCAGCCTGACTTGAGCAAGAGGAGTTGACAGAAATCTGCACTTTTGCTTGCTCAAATTACTAACTTGATAATTCAGATATGGTCATTGCTCTTCAAATTTAAGGATGTTAGCCTACTGCTTATACTGGTATCTAAAATGTCATAGCAGGGCACTTTCTTGGTGTAACAGCTACATTAATACAACTTTGGAGTTAATTAACACAACTGTGGAGTGCATGACTAAAGTAAATAAAATCCAGGTTGATTTTTTTTTCCTTTTAAATAATATACAGGTTGATTTTTTTGTTTTTAAGGCTGAACAGGAATACTGCCTGAGAAAGAAGTTGAAAAAAGAACATTGGCATTAAAAAAGTTATGGGCTGGATTATTTAGTTTTTCTATAAACCTGTTTTTAAGCGATAATAAATAATCTGATATGTATTTGTAATGACAGAAAATGGCTATGATGTCATGATGAACATATTAACATGATTTGTGCTAAGTAAAACAAGAATGAAAAGAAATTTTCCATTTAAAAATAATTTGGTGCTGATTTTCTGTTAATCTTTATTGCCTTTGCTGATCAACAAGTAGTTCTGAAAACAAAATTAACTGATCTTGTCTATTGGCTTTTTAATAGTTTGTCTTTCTGTAACTATTTTGGAGCAAAGAAAGTTATTATATTCCCCTTCTTTCATCATTGTAAAGCTTTGGTGAAGAACAGGATCACGTTCTGTCTTTGCAAAAAGAATTCATTATATAAAACTTGGAATGCATTTGTTTCCTGTCACATTTCAAGTGTTTAATTTATTAATAATTAAAAAACAAACAACAAAAAAAACCCCACAAAAACCACCTTTCTAAACAGCACTTGAAATATTTATGATTAATTCCTAAGAAATAGCCACTGGTCTACTGGGCCTTGCAGAAACTTTCCCATGCTATTTAAGTGGGAGATTTCAATGGCAACTTTCATGTTTCTGTATTTCGTGACAGAACTGGCTCTCTGAACTTCTTTCAGAGATTTCTCAGTTTTCTGTCCTTGTGAACAACATATAAACTCTGGACAGCTGGGTTCTTCAGCATTTGAAAGACCAGTAGCGTGTTTATAAGTAGACGTGAAACACTTCAGAGACTGTCAACAATCTAGGGTCTGTCGATAATCACAGTCAACAGCATCCCATCTCTTCTAGTAGTAGTCAATGGGTCCCCTCAGTTGCTGATTAAACTGCATCCTATCACCAAATGGAGACAGGTATTAGGCCTGACAAATAGGATTTTTTGGAGGCTCGCAGATTTTCAGTACTGTCTTTTCCTCAGAGATCCAAGAAAAATTTTTTGTAATCGTTCGTTCCTTGGTGCTTTTCTGTATGGAAATGGACCTTGCAAAAGTGCTCACCAGCAGTGAAATTTCAAGTTAAACAATAGGCATGGCTAGGAACTGCCCACTTTTGGATAGTTCTGGCCTTTTCTTCCGAAATGCCTTGTCCTCTGACTATGCAAAAGCTCAGAAGATTCAACTAAAATTCAAGTCTCTCTTTTTCCAAGACAAAACATTTCAATATTGCAGTGCAGCTTGATAAAGCTAACTATGAACGTTTAAGAAATTACCGTTGCAGGTGTCTGCCACACGTTCTCTTAGAAATTGGTATGCCTGTAGCAAAGATGGCGGAGCAAGATGGATGTTTACATTTCAGCAGTTCAAGTTCCCAGGGTAGTACACCTGCTTAAAGCACT
>NW_009610688.1:0-20132 GCF_000690535.1 Cariama cristata
AAGGGTAGAAAGTAACTTAAGGTGTTCTCCAGCTCGCCGGTTCCTTTAGCAGCCTTTAAAATAGACAACGGTGCCTTGCCAGTGTAGAATGAAGTGACCATGTACTGTTACTTTGCTTCACTTGCCACCTACTTGCTTGTTGTCAGTGCACCCGCCTTTTACAGGAAAAAAAAACCAAAACCGAAACAAACCTTAGGGTACTTATTTCTGAAAGACATCCCTGAACTGGAATTCTCTGTCTGATGGATTTGGATTATTGTTGATATTTCTGCTTTTGGTATTTTTCTTTGGTTGTTTTGGAGCATTGCAGTTCCTTTCTTTTTGCGTTTAGTTCTGAATGAGATGTGAGAATGAAACTTGAAGAGAGCTCCTTGATCACTGGTGGAAAATCCCTGTCTTCTGAGTTCTAAGGGTGAAATGCAAAATGCAACTGTTGTGACCAAGAGTGAGGATTGAAAAACCGTCTTAGAAAGAAAGAGAAGAAAAAAAGGCAGTTTTTTCCTTTTTTTTTTTTTTTTTTTCTTTTTAAGCATTTAAGTTATTGAAGTAACAGTTGTGTTTAAGCAGGGATCTGGACAGTGCAGTTTTTTCTTCCACAATGTTTTAAGGAGCAATCTTAAGTCTAGTATGATCTGTACTTGCAAGATTTTCTGATGCTGTTTTCAGAAAGGAAGAAAACTTTTTTTTTATTAGAGCTGAAACTCTGATAGTGTGTAATTCACCTTTATGTGGTTGGGCTTTGAGAGCACAGAGAATTGCCAGTGATTTGAGCCCCGAGTTTCACTGAGTTCTGATACAGTTACGGTGTCATGAATCAAGAAACAACATCCATTTAGTGAGAGACAATCATTTTTGCTGAAGGTGCAGCTGAGCCTTCCCCAGCACTGTCACAGCAACCTACGAGTTATGCGGATGTTCTTGATCTGAATGCAACTTAGGAGTCCAGCGCCTAGACAGAAGAATAGGCCAGTGTGACTTCCTCTGTAGCGTTGAAAAACATTTTATTTTGGTTTTTGGTGTATGGTGAATAGAGTTGCCGGCTAGAAGAAAAAGGGAGACCAGGACTGCGGCACTGGTTTCCTTTTATGTGGCTACAGGGTGATTTTTACCCCCATTACATAGGTTAGACTGACTGAAGTGAACAGCCCCGAGGAGGCAGGGTGTGGTGAGTGATCTCTTGGGTATGCTCAGCTGACTGGATTTATTTTGGACTAGACAGGGCAAGGGTTTGGACAGTGTGCTGTAAGGAGCAGTGTTGCTGGGGATGATGAAGCCTAGCCAGATCCTTGCCATCAGTTCCTGGTCCTGTTGCTGCGGAATTTTTGCTGGTGATTTTGACAGGAACAGGACAGTTCTCCACATCCTTGCTGTAGGCCTTAGCTATTAGAAAAGCATGGGGATTGTGCTGTCTGACTGATGGCTTTGGCTGCCCTTTCTTGTTGAGCTGGATGTCCTGTTTCTCTGTCTTTGTGTATACTCTGTCTTAGGAGGAAGAATAGGGTACTAATACCAGGCTGTAGCAAGCAGCTTGGCTGAGAGGTAAGCTTGATTCTTTCTTTGCCCTTTGAAACCTCATGACGGGAGCTCTGTTACATGTGGCCAACTCCTCTCCTTATCAGCAGCGTGCTGCTCTTCCGTGATAGTGGTGGCTTCTAGGGAAAAAGAATAGAGCCTGTTTGTTCTTTTTGTAAGGAAGATGTTTTTCCCATGTAATTCTCTTGTAGCCTTGTACTTGAGATCTTTTCAGTGTGACAGGCAGATCGAATTCTTTGGCCCAGAAGAGATATTAGGAGGTTGTGATGGTTTGCAGTTGATAATGTTATTCTGCCCATGCTCTGTGAGGTTTTTCTCTACCCTTTCCCAGCTTTTTTAAAAATTAGGTAGAATTTTTCTGTGTTGGCAAACGTGAACATACGTGTCCCTGCTGCTACTGAGATGCAGTGGTGTTTTGGAGGAAGAGAATGGAGCAAAATTATTAACAGAAAATCATTCTCAGCAGTGTCAATTCAAAGAAGTGAGAAGCTGGAGGGAAGAGAGGACCCTTCTAGAGATAAGTCTGGAATGTGAAGGTTGTTTACTGGAACCTCTACTAGTACTAGGATTTTTTGGCACAGATTTTACCATCTCAGCACAAAGTTGATCTTTCCAGGTCTGCCTGTGTTTATTTAATGTGATGTCTCTTGTGCAGCACAGCATACGGCAGTCGCAAAAGAAGAATCCTAGCTCAGCCAGTATCTGTCAGTGTGGATGAATGAAAGCGAGGGTTTGTTAGCTGAGGGTGGGATGATCCCCTTACCCCTCAGGAGACCTGGGAAGAGTCTCAGCCTCTGAAGAGAAAGAAAAGTCTGTGGCTGACAGTCTTGAGCAGTTTGTGAGGAAGGTGCTACTGAACTCTAAAAGCTCAACAGATGACACAGGGCTGTGCTGATTCTTTCCAACTTGTGAGTCACTCAGAACCTCACAGGGAAAATACCTTCTGACTCCTGTCATGGAGGCTGTCAGTTTTTGCCATGCCAGCCAGGGCTAAAGTCAAACAGGGAGAATTTTTTTGAGATAAATCCTGGGTTAACTATAGCACACAGAGTGCTAGAGTGCGGTCTCTGGCAATGTGCATTTTTAAGATGGCAGCTGATAAAGGTTTTTTTTTTTTTTGAATCTGTGTGTCGTCTGTGACCACTTCTTTGGGAAACGCCAGGAGACATGATAGTACCTTGTGTTTCTGTTCAGCTTGTAGCTAGTTAAGTGCCTCAATGGTGAGGGTTGCTGTTTTAGGGTGAGAAGAGGAGAGGATTTGCATAAGGTGATATGTTGAATTAGCAGCAGGCTTAGTAAGGTAAATCAGGTCAAAATGCTAGTATATACTAAATCCTGATCTAAAGTACTGTGTGCCATAGTCCACTTAAGCTTCCAAGGTGATTGTAGAACCAACAGAGGGATAAACTGCTGCTGGTGTGGTTTCTGCCAAAGCCACCGATACAGGCATGAAGCATGTGGAGTTTATGGATGGCAGAGCAGAGTTTCACTTTAACTTCTGGAGGGACAGTTAATATCGCAGCAGTGTAGGGCCTGGGAGATGAACAGGTGGTGGAAAAGATGTGATTGTTCTCTTGGGGAAGGCAGTAAAAAAAAGTTTCTTCAGGGGAATGGAAAGTCCTATCTTCTTGTCTTTCTGAGAGGCAGGAGAGATGTAAGGTAGGGCAAGCAAAAGGACTGAGGGCTGTGACTCTTCTGATTCTGACCATAGTTCTCTGCTGTGTAGGAGCTTGACCTTAGGAAACCCATTAGATAGGACTGCGTCTGGTTCTGGATTGTTGTAAACTGCTGGTGATGGTGCCAATCTGTGTCTGAGAAGGGCAATGCAGTTGAGGCTGGTGGAGGTAAAGAAGCTGGAGAATTTTATGCTAACAGGGTTTTAGACACTGTCTTTTCACAGCCTTATGGTTGTGCTTAAAATCAGAATGGTTCCGGTGTCTTACAGACGGTTAGAAGAAAAACGCTGGGTCTTGGCTTTTGTCAGTGTTGGTTTTGGAAGATGAAGAGTCTGTACCAGTCCTTTTAGGTAAAAGTATGTGAGCCTCTTCCTGATTTCAGACTGCAGGGTTGGTAACAGCAACAGGTTTCAGGTAGGGACCTTCATTTTTTTCTTCGCAATAGTTGAAATCAAATCATTGACCGTCATTTCTTGATCTTAGGAGCTAGAACGATAATGTTCTGGTACAGCAGGGTTTCTGCCTCTATCGGATGATGCCATGTATTGCTGCTGAGTCTTGATTTCCTCTATGAATCTACCAAACCTCAAAAAAATCACAAAATTTAATCCAACACAGTATTACACTTTTTGAAGATGCTTGTTACTCTAATAGAAGATAGTGGTTTTGTACTGTCCACCCTAATGGCTGCATGCGGAGTAAGGGCAGGTGGCACTTTGTTGTGTAATACAGTCTTTCAGATGATGATAATTTGCTGTAACAAGCAGGAAGCAGTTGTGCATGGGCCTAATGGCAGGGATGTGGTTTTTAGCTCTGACTCACAACTGATTTAATGTTTCTTTTTGTCTGTGCTGCAATTGTCTTGCGCTGTGTTTGACCTGGACCGGAAGGAAGATTACAGTCCATGATGTCTGTGATGAGATTCTCCATGTCTGACAACATCACACATTCGACTGCCCTGGTGACAGCACTGGGTAATGTGACAACTTTGTCCCCGACAACAACACAGGCAATCAATGACACCAACATCACTGTGCCACACAAGTGCCTGTTGTTGCTCTATGAGGACATTGGGAATTCCAGGTGAGATGGGGGAAATGGGACCATGGTCTGACCAGGCCCAGGGGAAAGAGCTTTCCCAGAGTTCATTTGAGAAGGGGCTGGGGCTGCTGCCTTCCCTTCTAGATGCTGCAGAACAGGAAAAAAAAACTGTTTTATTTACTTTTTGCAGAGTCCGCTACTGGGATCTTCTGCTCCTGGTTCCCAATGTGCTTTTTTTTATGTTTCTTCTCTGGAAGCTGCCCTCTGCCAGGGCCAAAATCCGGGTCACTTCCAGCCCAATCTTCACTACATTCTACATACTAGTGAGTACCACTCTGTGCTTTTGAACTGATGAGTGAGTGGTTTTTAATTGCCACTCATGAACAATATCACTGAATTAGTGGAGAGAGGGCCTAGACCAGATCTTGCAGGGATAAAATCTATTTTTAGTTGAAGGTGTACTACAAGAAGTAGATGCAGGTTTTTGTTTTTTTTTTTTTTCCTTCGCTGTCTGAATTCTACTTTTCACAGATTCTGGGACTGTATCTGCTGGATTTGAGAGGATTTTGTTCTCCTGTGGTGATTTTTTTTTTTTTCTTTTTTCTTCTGTTGTTACTTTGTTATCTTGGAATCTAGTTATCTTGTACTTTCCTTACTCCTTGCAGTAAGTAGCATGTGACACAGAGCCAGCTTTTTGCTGACATTGTGAAAGTGAAACATTGAAGAATAATTTGTGTGAAGCTCTTGAAAAACTTGGTCATCTGCTGTAGAAAATAGTGATGTGACAGGGTTCTGGTTAGTCTGGGAATGTAGAAAGCCAGCCCCATTAGTTTCTTTCCCATCATATCAAAGTGGCTGCTGACTTGATGATGTTCTTGATACTTCTTAAGGTGGAAACAGAATATATAGGCAGTACAGTTACAGTTCTTAAACATCTAAGATCTTGTCTGTTCTCTTCTCCTCAGTTTAAAAAGGCACAGGCAGCTTTTGTTCACATTAAGGTAGTCTCTTTAGTAATATCTTAACATCATACCTATTAACTGTGATACTGTTCACAGGGCATTGTAAATGCAGCTAAGGACCTACCTGAATTTGTTTAAAAATATCATTCAGAAGCTTTATTGTAGGTGCTTTTTGAGATCCTGGCTTGCCTCAGTGCATAGCATGATGTGCTTACTCTTCATCAGTGAGATAGTACAGGTTGTAGAAGCAAATGCGTGTTTGAATTGGATTAGATGGTAGACATCCTTCTTTGGGCTGTGTATGGGTCCTGGCATGACAAAACCCAAGAAGCATCAAAACAAAATCTGAGCTAGTAGCCTCAGCTGAATCTTTGGTGGGAAGTCTTGTTAGGTCTTTCAGCCTGGAGTGTGGGTACTGGGCTTGCACACAGTTTTGGATAACCAGGTATAAACACAAACGCTCCTAACTTTTAAAAATATTACCAGCTGTTTCCAGCCTGGATTTAAATCTTCCTTTATGCTTCCAGTAATGCACATGGCTCAGTAGGAAGTTCATGCCAAAGGCTTTGAAAAACAAAACTGATAAACCAAAGAGAAGAAAAAAAATGAATTGCCTTTATGCTGTTGACTTTTTCAAAACAGAGCAAGAAGCAGAAAGTGATGAAACAGCCTTAGAGGAAAATGCTTTCATTCCGTTTGATCTTCTGGATTATGTTATTGGGAAATGAGGATGGAAGTGTGTTCTGTGAGAATTTCCTTTCAAACGGCTGCTTGTCATGTCTGGAAGGAATGCTTTCTTGTGGAGTCAGTGGTTAAAGTGAAGTTAATAGATCGGGAAGAGTCTCTACCTACTTAGGAAGCAAAAAGAGTGTGTTTTCCTCTCCAATGAGTTGTTGCTGCTCTAGAACACCATTATATTTCGGGACCCTTCTTTTTTGTCAGTGTTTTGTCCCAGAGTTTTCCACCCCAGGAGGGAGTGTATTATTCTTCTTTAATGAAATTTGCATCCTTTCTTCCTCTAAGGAGAAAATATTCAGGTGTAGGTGGCTTATTGGTCATTTCCATTCTTCAGCCACCTTAGCATCAGCTTGGACTCTTTTCATTCTCTGATAGATTTAGCTGTCTCATACCTGCATCATTAGAATTAGCTTGTGACTTGGAGAATTTTATCTGGAAAAATCTACTTTCTTAAAGGGTAAATCTGCACAGCAGAGGGTAGATATATCCAGCTGAGTTCTTAATTGCGTAATATGGCTGTGACAGCACAGGAGTTAGTAAGTGAGCCTTGCTGAGCTCCGTGCTGTCACGCTTAAATGGTGCATGAGCTGATTTGGGTATCTCTTATGTTGCATTGTGCAGCAGGGTAGGATGTTTTAAAACTGTTGGCTGCAGGTGACTTTTTCCCTCTGTGTTCCTGAGCACTGTCAGTGTTGAGTGAGAGAACTGCAGATTTTAGTTTTATCATAGATCTGGAGTGTGGTAGTTGGTATTGAGTGGCTTCTGTAATCTGATGTGGTTGGTTTATTCAGTCATACCAAGCACATGATCTTGTGATTTGGAGGGATGTGGTTTTTTGTCTGCATTTTCTCCTCCTCTGCCCCAGTGGACTGAAGGGTAGGAAAACTGTTTGCCTGTAAAGATACTGTTGTAAGGAGTGGATGAGACCTCTTCGGAGGTGTTTAATCTGGCAGTTGGGGAAATTTGTTCCTTCCTGAATTCTAAGCCAGTACTCCTACATCTAACAGGCCTGAGGAATCTTCTTTGGCAAATTAACTCTAATCTGCTACAGGAAGTCCTCAGTACACATGATCAGGCTTGAAAGCTGACCTGGAAATGGTATTCCAAAAGGGTTTCTGGTCACTACTGCATATGTGCCTTTTGACATGAACTCACTTCTGGTATCTTTTTGTGTAGGTATTTGTGGTGGCTTTAGTTGGTATTGCCCGTGCTGTTGTCTCCATGACTGTGAGTGCCTCTGATGCTGCCACAGTTGCTGATAAGGTAGGTACAACACTAATTTTTAGAGGCTCTGCTTTGTGCAGTTTTGATCACAGCAATCTGCTATTGCTTCTCTTTTATGTGCATGTGAGAAGAATGTGGGTTTTTGCAGTACTCATAGCTGTGTGTACTATGGAATCCTGTTCTGATAGCTGTATCTAAGATCACAACATCCAGGACTGTAAAACAATAGATTTCCTAAAATAGATGCACAAATAATGGCAGCAAAGCTTTCCTGTTGCAGGGACAGAATGACTCTGCTTTGCAAGAGCTAAACGTTCAGATACCTGTAGTGGATAGACAAGACCTGGCCTTTGCAACTCTTGCAATATTTGAGTAGCTCTTTGAAACATATTTAATTATTTTGTATTGAAAGCAAATAAAACCGAATTCCCTTTTGAGACTGGTATCTGAGTGTCCTTGCAGCCACTCTGAGCACAGGGTGAACCCTTAGCAAACAGGAAATAGCTTTGTATGTACTGTTCCTTTGTAGTCATTTGACTTGTAGCAGAATATACCCAAAACAAAAAACTCTGTAGTTCTTGAGCTGTTCGAGGAAGAAGAGCCACCTGCAGAGCACAGGTCTTCTGGCTTTATTCTCTGGGATCAGTATGGTTCTTTTGCTTTTCCCTTTAATGTTACCCGTCAAAGCATTGTAATGCACTGCTTGTTGTGAGTGGCTGGATGTTTGTAGCATTTGCGTTCATATCTGTTGAATAGAGGTAAGTCCAGGACTCGAATAACGGAGAAGAGGTGAAAAGGTGCTTTTCTTCAGCTCTGTTGGTGTTGTTGCTAAGTGCACCGTGCTGGGAAGTCGTGCAGTAAAACAGATACTCTGTCAATTTTTCCTGTAAACACATGGTCTATCATATCTACTATGGTTCTTTTGTTTTCTTTCATGTATATATATATATACACAGAGTGTGTATTTTCTGAGATTAGAAGTGTCTCATCAAATGCCTCTTAAAATATTGTGTATCTTCAAGAGAGTGCCATTTAATGTTCAGAGGAAAAGGATTAATAAGCCGGAATCTGGGTTTTTGTTCTAGGTTTGGCACTGATTTATTGCATGACTACCCAGAAAGTTGCCTCACCTGCTGATTTTTTTGGTCTTGTTTCACCAAATAGAACATAGGAATGAAAATGACAAGCTGGAAGCAGGAGGGTGTTAGAGCTGAATATGCTTTAGATTTAAGAACCAGTAGCTTTGGAGGAATGCAGAATATTGAGTTTGTTCAGTCATAACTGTACTGCAGAATCTGCTGCTTTAAGAACCAACCCTGTTTAATACTACACGTTTGAGGCCATCTTGCATTTGTGCTCCTTGGGGGTACAGCAGAAAGAATACATCCAAGACAGGTGACAGATCCTCAAGTGTGGGAAACCATGGCCACTTCCTCTCTCCATAGGCATGCTATTTGCTCGCTCCCACACATCTGCTCTGTTTCACAAGCATGAACAGGGCTTGGAGCAAGCATATGATTAGTATCCCTACAAAGCATGAGGAGGGTTTGTGTAAATGACCTGTTCCATTGAGAGGCTGCCATCCCCTGGAGCAGAGAGTGGAGTTTTGCTGTATTAACTTCCACCTGGTTCCTGGCTCCGCCTAATCATGTTTGTCTGGTTTCTGTTATCCCTTAGATCCTGTGGGAGATCACAAGGTTCTTCCTTTTGGCGATTGAACTGAGTGTGGTGATTCTAGGCCTTGCCTTTGGTATGTATCAGGAGGTTTTTGGGTGCTTTGTTTCCTATTCCCCTTCTTTCCACAGAGGCTGCAACTGTAAGTTTGTGGAGATGCTGATTCTGTAAAGTGAAGGAGCTCTAGAATAAAGACAAAGGACAAATTGGGGAGTTTTAGTTAGAAACGGCCGAAAACCTCATTGTATTTATAGATCTATGGCTTGTGCAATTTCAGGGTTTGTATGTGCTTTGTTTGTCGTGCATGCATGTGGTGAAGGAGTGTACAGCTTAGGTAAAGAAGACCGATGGAAAGATCAACAGTCCGATCTTTGCTCCCACCCTATTTTATGTAAGATGGTTCTTTTGGGGGTCCTTCTATCCCCTCCTTGGTTGGTTTGATTCCATCCTGGCTTCATTTAAATGTTTTAACTGTACCTGCAACCTGTAACTCTACTTTTTTCAGTTGTACAAGTGAAAATGCTGTTGGGAGCACCTCTTCCTGTGGGTCAGAGGTAGAGGAGTGGAGTTCGTAGGTGTCACTGTTCCATCTGCCAGTGGGACATCTGAGCACTAGCTCTTTCATCTTTTGAGGACTCATAGAATAATTTAGGTTGGAAGGAGCTTCTGGAAATTGTCTGCTCCAGCATATTCCAGTGCAGATTTCTCTAAATAATCTAAGCCCTTCTCCCGTGCTCTAACTCAGTCTCCCATCAACTTTTTTTCTGAGAAGAAACTTTGTAATGTCTCAGTGTACATGATACTGGAGTCATTACTGACAGGGTTTTTTTTTGTAAGCCCAGTAGTAGAACTTTGTTGCTTTCTCTATATTAGTGTGGGGAGGAGGAAAGCAAGTTAAAACTTGTCATTTTGTAAGTATTATTTTGTCTGTGAAAGGCTCAACTCTCCAAACAGACAAGCAGTTTCTAGCGGTTAAGCGAGCTTTAACCTTCCCTTGAAGGCCTCTGGGAACACAAATGTTTTCCTGTATTGGTTTTGGAGAGAACTGATTTTACCAGGGCTGGGATCACATCCTGAGTCACTTCTGTATTCCTTAATTCTAGGTCACCTGGAGAGCAAGTCAAGCGTGAAACGTGTTCTGGCAATCACTACGGTGCTGTCTCTGGCATATTCTGTCACGCAGGTGAGTACACTGGGGCAGAAGAATTAGTGTTAGCAAAAGAGGGGATGTTTTTTAGAGTTAGGCAGTTAGGTGTGGGACTTCTATCTGTAAAGTGGCAGCTTTGCTCCTTGGATGAGGTTTTAGGGGCAGGCTGGATGGTTGTGGCAATGTATGAGGATCCCCAGAGCAGACACCAGACTATCTCATTGTCCTCTTTATGGCATGAATGGCTCAGCCAAAATGAAGAAATGAAATGAGATTTAGATGGATTGCCTTGTTTAGTGAATCTTGGAACAGGAGTGAGAGGTTTTTCACACCTGAGCCACAAGTTCTGAATCTAGCCTCAAGTGCCATGAAAACTGGATGGAGGGACCTGAGGTGTGCTTGTCAGATAAGGACAGTGCAGTGGGCCTCTTGTCTCCTGACTCTGAGAGCTGAGAGCTCTTGCTTCCCTTCAGTCTAGCAGCTGCCTTGCCTAGCTTGGTTTATTAGCTGTGTCTCCATCTCTCTGAACAATGCAGTATGTGTCTGGATTTATTCTTCTCCTCGAAATGTAAGTGGTCAGCCCTGTGTCTCTATGCTTGGGGGCAGCAGCAGAGTAACACAGATATCTTTGTTCCATGACCAGGCTTTTGTGGAGGCAGTGAGCTGATCATTACCACATGATAAAGCTGGAGGAGCCTCATTACATATCAAGTGTTTGAGCTATATGTGGGTTCAGTAGTGCTTACAAACACTCTTTTCTCTCTCCACTGTCTGTGTGGTAGCTTCTGTTCATACAGTTTTTCAGGAATTCAAGTGAATGAGACAGTATCCTTTCCCAACTGTTGCACAAGTGTGGGCTTTTGTATTCTGGATATTTCAGCAGGAAAGGTCTGCTTTAGAGATGGAAATGGAACCTTGGTCTGTTTCAAACAGGCAACTGCTTGCATCCCCTATCCCTTCCTTCATTCAGCCTCTCTTGTGGAATGTCACTGATGCCATTTCCTTCAGATACAGATTCCTGCCACTGTTTTTCCCCCTCACTTCTTGTCTTCAGTTTCTTCCTCTTTTCCTGTGTGAGCTTAACTTGGTCTAAGCGGGGCAATGGTTGGGTCTTAAGTGGGAGAGACAACTGTTGTCTGAACTTCTTTAAACACAGTCTCCCTTGTTCAGACACCCACTCTAGTGAGGATGCTGCCTATAACAGAATCATGTTGGTGCTACTTCTCTCCTAGGGCACCCTGGAAATCCTATACCCTGATGCCCACCTCTCAGCAGAAGACTTCAACATCTATGGCCATGGAGGGAGACACTTCTGGCTTGCCAGCTCCTGTTTCTTCTTTCTGGTAAGTACTGGGCATGTGTTATGCACTCTGGTAGCTTCTTTTTATTTTCTAAATGGGGCAAGGAGGATGGTTTGCGTATAATAAGGCTCTGGTCCTCCTCCTGCCTGATACAGTGCAGCATTGATGCTACTCATGTGGCAGGGAAGCTGAAGCAAAAAAGGCATGATGGGAGTGGTGTAAGCTGTGGCAGCTGAATACCAGCTGAACTCGAGTGTTCTTCACTCCCTTATTTCTCAGCGACCAGCCTTTCTGGGCTGATGGGTGGGGTGGCGTGAGGTGTGGGGCCTTCACATCTGCACTGAGTTTAATATCAGGGGGTCTGTGTCTCCGTCACGAGACATCTAGGGAGTGCATGACACCACACACCATCCCTGCAAAGGTTGTTGAGTTCAGTTGCCAAGCAGCTCTGGAACAGTTAGTTCTTTGTCTCAACAGGTCTATTCCTTGGTGGTGATTCTTCCAAAAACTCCTCTGAAAGACCGGATTTCTTTGCCATGTAAGTGACTGTAGTGTGTTCCATAGTATAGATGGAAACAGTGCAAGGATAAAACATAGGTGGGAGTAAGAGGTTCTTGTATGTGGTTGCGCTGCAGATACAACCTACCGTCTCAGGGTGCAGATAGATGGCAAAGGACTGATAAGTCATCCCTGAAAAAATAATATGTTGTGCATTTTGGAGAGCAGAGTAAGAGCAATTACATTGCTACTTCTTTAGCTAAACAATTACATTAAGAAAACAAGATCTACTGCTCAGTTAATGATACAGATGTAATGTAAATATATAATTTTCAGAGAGCCGTAAGAAATAGCTTCTTAATAATAGCTTCCTCTGAAATGCATGTATGATGTTAAAGTGTACATGCTGGTCATTGCCTGGGAAAGAAGGCTAATTGGGAGCCGCTTCATAATTTTTATCTGGGCATTTACTTTATTAAGATGCTTCTCTGGTTTTTCTTTTTGTTGTGGAATATCTGCAGTTCTTGAATAGGGAGAGAAGCTGTTACTAAGATGTTTGCATTGGGCTGTTCTCTCTCTAAGTAGTGTTGGCATCTACGTGTTAGGTACCCTGAGGGAGTGGATAAGTGTGGCACATGCCACAAGCAGGTGATCCTGGGCCTGGTCTACCTTGCGTCCAGCATACCCTGCTGTTCCCATCCAGGCCTCCTGAGCAGTTTTGTTAGTACTGCACATTGGAAGGACATAGCTTCTGGTTCAGCTGTGGTTTTTTTGTTTGGCTTTTCTTACATTCAGTTATGTGACTGACAGTGGTTCCAGATGCTTGCCTATAAAATCTTTGCAAGTGTTGCCATGACCATGTGTTTTGAGAACCCGTCTTGTGTGTGTATGCACATGCAGGAGGGTATGGTTTAGTCCACTATGCCTCCATCAATCCTGCCAGCATAGGACAGGAAAAAGCGGTTTTAATTCTTCAGGAGTCCTTAAACAGACAAGATAGCGAGACACTTCCATTGAGTTTGCCATCTCCGTCAAACAGATTTGCACTGGGCTGGTGCTTATGAGATTAAGCTTCATCTGTGTCCCTGTCTTTCCCACAGCCAGGAAGAGTTTTTATGTTTATGCTGGAATCTTGGCACTGCTGAATCTGGTGCAGGGCCTGGGCAGTGCCCTCCTCTGTGTGGATATCATAGAAGGACTGTGGTATGTATGCTGGTGGAGGAGGTCTGCAGCCCAGTTTGTCATGTTGCCTTTGAGTGTCCTTCAACACTGCCTCTCCCAGGAAAACAAACTTATGCTATGTTCCTAAGAAGGAATAAAGCTGTTGATTTTCTTTTGTGCCAAAAGACCGCTAAGTGGTTAGGAAACTCATAGTGGAGAGGTCTGTAGAGCTGCATGCTCTGCAGTGGTCTTGAGGTGGTGAATGAGTGTGATAGTTTGAATCCACTGATGCCTGGCCATTGGCTCGTGTTTCATAGGTAATAAGGGAGGAAATAGTCTGTTTGCTAGAAATAGCATGGAGATGCCCTTATTCATACCTGAAGTCTGGTTCTGCAGGGATCAGTGTCACTTCTGTGAGTCAAAA
Source organism: Cariama cristata (assembly GCF_000690535.1). Lineage (NCBI taxonomy): Eukaryota > Metazoa > Chordata > Aves > Cariamiformes > Cariamidae > Cariama > Cariama cristata. The sequence continues at coordinate 13,380 of NW_009610688.1, forward strand.
TTGGGAGCACTGACTGTGCTCTTGGTCAGACCTTGGGTCTTGGTATGGTTCCCTCTGAGTGTCTAGAAGCAGTGACACATGTTGATAGCAACATCTGTTACTTTGCATCAGTTTGAATTTGTTTAGCACGAGACTTTTCTTGTCCTCTGCTTGGACGCTCTGGAGGGAAACTGGACCATTCTGGGGGGATGTGACTGGTGTTATTCAGCTGTACTGTGCTTGAGTGCTAAATTCCTTCGTGTTCCCTTTTGCCGTTGACAGCTGTGTTGATGCTACCACGTTCCTTTACTTCAGCTTCTTTGCACCTCTCATCTATGTAGGCTTCTTTGGGTGAGTAGCCAGGAACAGGAGTTTAGAGGGTATACATTGTCATCTGATTGTTTTGCACTCAAGTTCTCCCTGTCTATAGAATAAAAGCAATGACTAGAATGCCAGTTAGGGAACCAGTTTTTAATTTCTGGCCTTGAAGTTTTTCTCGTGTGACCCAGGGCTGCTCACTTCTATCCAAGGCTCCTTTGTATGCAAAGTAGAGCTGATAGCTATATTCCTCTCAAACATTTATGAGGATCACTTCTTCAGTGTCTGCATCCTGTTTAGTACAAAGATTTTCTCCTGAAGTTGTTAATTAAATGGTTAGTGAGAGATTGAGTCCTGGAAGGTTAAACGGTTTTCTCAGTGGCTTTTGGGATAGGTTTGTAGGGTTAGGTAACTCTTTGGCTGAGGACTCCTCTACAATGGGCCTGAGAGTCACCCGTTAAAAGCATCGAGGAGTGTGATTCCTGGGTCGGGGTTGCCGCCGTGTGGCCACTCTGAGGAGATGCATTTTGGTGGGAAAACCCGAGTGTTTTAGTGTAGACTTTAGCTTTTCTTGTCCATAAACAAGGAACAACAGGCTTTAAAATAACTAAGAATGTAAAGTACTCCTAAAATATAAAAATGTGCTTCTGCTGCATTTTGAAATCAGAAGGGAACGGTGTCTGGAGTTAGAGATAGAAACTGCTGATCCACAAGTGTTTGTATTTCAGTTTTCCTGGTGCGCACAGATGGAGCTTGAGGTGGACTCCTGTTCTCTTGGTGTCAGTAACCAGACTTTGTGGAGTCCGGTGGTGTTTGGATGCTGTTGCCCTTGGTAATTCAGAACTCCCAAAGATGAGAACACCTTTCCCACACTAGAGTCAGGATTCTGCCATTTTTATTGCTCTTAGGTGACTTAGTCCAAAGCTACATCAAGCATTACTTTATGGCAGTTACTCTACTAGGTGTATTTGAGGACTGAAAGCTAGTGTGAAGAGTTTTTAGGGTAGGAATACACAATTTCTTAGTGCTGCTGAGTTTCAGTTAAGGATAAGTGGCTGTGATGCTACATTGATTAAGCGTGTATTTTAAATCTTTAATCACTCCAGGTCTGAACCGAAGATCCTTTTCTCCTACAAATGTCAGGTGGATGAACCTGAGGATGTGGATGTGCACCTACCCCACCCTTATGCTGTTGCCAAGAAGGAAGGAATGGATTCTGGGTTCTACTCGAGCACTCAGATTGACACCACAGCCTACCTGGATGACGTGGCCTCTATGCCATATCACGTGGGCAGCATCAACAGCATAGACAGTGACCGCTGGAAAGCCATCAATACCTAAGACAGGGCTACCCGCTTCACACGATGCCTCATTCCTTTCCTTCTAAATTCCCTGATATCACAGCTGTTAGGATGTCATTGGAAATCTGTCCTTGGTTTTCCAAACCCTATTGTGGAACTAAGTCCAAATTCTGTTGGAAAGAACATTTTCTGTCACTACCTGAGAACAATGTAGAACAGTTTTGTTCATAAACCTATAAACACTGAACCTTCCTGATCCTCCATGTTCCAGATGTGAATATGACCCATAAGACAGGCCTGACTGGGACCTCTTCCTTTTCAGTGACTGAAAGCACTTATCTGCCAATTAGCGGAATGGCATTTAGGGATGAGGGTGTTGATTTGACTGCTGTATTGTACATATGTGGAAAGAGTTTGGTGGTTGAAACCAAAGATGGTCTTTCTGGGCTTTTTCAAGCAGCATGGTTGCCTGGGTCTTGTCGTAATGCAGCAGCGTAGGTGGTGATAGCGATGTCAGAAGAGGGAAGCTGGTCAGCTAGGCTTATCTCTGGTTTCAGCTAATACTGATGAAAATCATGTGTTGCAGTTGCTAGGGGTTAAAAGGAGTGTTCTGAGTGTGTGGGAAGGAGAAGAGAGGTGTGAGGAGGAATGAATGGTTCTTTGTGCCCTGGAAGCATTTTGGGGGGCTAGTAGCTAGCAACATGGATGTGAACTGACTGAACAAAAGGGAGACAGGACAGACAGTGCTCACCGAAGTAGCTATGAGACAGTCTATGGAGGCTGTACTACTGTGGATCTGAGCTTACAGGAAAATCTAAGTAACAAGACTGAATCAGGGCTGAGTTTCAAGAATAAAACCTGTGAGGCAGGTGCATTTTCTATCTGCACCCTGCTTCATGGCTCTGGCAGGGTCTTGGAGAGTGCTGTGAAGGAGGGAGCTGAATCTGCAGATGAAGGCTCCAGAGATGTTCAGGTGCTTGAGGCAGAGCAGAAGCCCATGATGAGTCTGAGCTGTCAGTGTTTAGTGACTAGGAACTCTCAAACACTATAGGCATGCTAGAATCAAGTTGGCTGGTGTTTTAAGTTGGGAGGCAAGTGGGAGATGGATGTGTTTCTCTGGCAGTGTCCTCCTCTTATGTTGCATTTCAGATCCCCAGACTTCTGAGGATCTGAATAGGTTTTATGGCTTGAGATCGTGAAAAAGCTTCTGTGCATGTGAAGCGTGGTTCACTTAAAGACTATCTGGAACTTCTTATTAACCTCTTCCATACTGGAAGAGGGACTACTGTTGTCTGAGCTGTCTGGCACACAGTTTCAAGACATCATGTTCCAATCCAGGGACTGTTCAGCTGAAAGCTGTATCAGGCTGGTTTCTGGGACATGCTGTGTTCTCCAAGGATGAAGAGGTGTATTCCTCTCGCTTTGGGGATGCTTTCCTACCTGAGTCCTCCAGGTAGGTGGAGATCTGCTATAAGCAATAGCAACTTTCCATTAGAGATGGTAGAAAGAGAGAATTTGAAATGTTTGGGGACTGTGTGAATCTCTTGCCCCAGCTCACTGCGGTTCCTGAAGAATGTAGAGGCAAGAGTTTCTGGGAAATCATCATGCACGGTGCAGTGTGGACTTGTTAGTTTGAATCGTGAGCAGGTAGGGGAAAGCATTTGCTACAAGGTGTTCTCACCATAAGGAAAGAAAGTTTGGGCAAGAACATGAAGTTCATATTGGTTGCCAAAACTATGCAGGCCCTTTACTTATCTTTTTTTGTTAATGAGCAATGCAGCCTCTCTGTTCTGCCTGTGGACTTTGCCCTGCAGGCCTCATAAGTAGCACTGACACCTTGAAAACAAACCCCCCTCCCCCCCCTTTTTTTTTTTCTAAAATGAATACTGTTTAAAAAAAATCGTTGGTGTGTGAGAGCTGAATTGTCTCCTGTAGGTCAACAGCCTTTCACATTTCCCCTCCATGCAATGACTATGTAAGGACTGGACAAACAACTGGCCAAGTCAGCCCTTGCCACATTAGAGAAGTGTTCATGCTCTTCCCATCAGTTGCCTGAGCCACGCTTGCTTCCTTACTCTAAAAGGGATGGATGACGTGGTGCCTGAATTGCCCTGCTGCTGCTCCTGATGCTGCTTACAACACTGATCCCAAGCTGTGGTTAGAAAGGATGGGGCAACCTGCAAAGCTTCCCTGGAGTTAGTGGGCCTTGGACAGAGCCAAGAGATATGAAGGTCTTAAAGCAGTTGAGAAGTAAAGGAGCAGCTGCTTTTCTGTCCCAGGGAGTATTTGCTGACTCTCAACACCCTGACTGAGAGGACTTACCTGCCCTCCTTGGTGATGTGAAGAGCAGGTTATGAATCTGCCTCTTTATCAGCTGAATTCAGTGCTGAAGGATCACCTGTGTGGGTGGTCGACATGTCCATCCTGTCCTTTGCTGGCAGGACTCCAATATTTCTGGAGTGTCCCACTTTCTGCTGCTGAGGAGCTTCTGTGCTAGGTCATGGACTGACCTTCCTCCTGTTGTATTTTTGTGTGTGTATATAATGCTTTGGGCCATATTCAAAATGGTCCTTAAGCAGAAGTGTGATATGAGGGGGCGTAAAAAGAGAGAAAATATAGAATAAATGTATATTTTTGTTTGTAAAATAAATAAAGTTAAGTTTGGCATAAATGGTCATACTTTCTTTCTCAAATGATCCATATTATGGAGACAAAGTAACTTTCAGATTTTTTTTTTTAAAATCACTGAACAAATATGGCAGATAATAATGGAATAACTTGATGTCCTTTTGTCAGAGATGGATTTTTCCTTCTTGGAAGGCCATTACTAGGACAGCAGATGACTCTGCAGAGAGTGGTCTCCAGGTCTTAGTAATTGTCAGTGAAGCCTTTGACTCTTCTCTCGGTAACTAGATCTTGCTGTTCCTGGGCATGTCTAGCATCAGGGGCCTTTGCTCTAGGGTATCTTTGTTGCTTGGGAAAGGGCTTATGTGGAAGTTGGAATTGACTCTTGCTTATTTCTTGTTCTGGGGTTTGAAGTGAACCCTGGACTAATTTTCTGGCTGCAGGGAGGACATCATAGGTGCTGAGTAACAGCAAAGTGTGCTAGCAGTAATCAGCACCCATCAGGTTCTCTTTGGTGGGGGCGTACAGGCTGGGGAAGTGAGGGGAGCTTTGTCTCTACCTTGGGATTGGGTCATGCCCTTGTGCAATAAAACCTTTCAGAGCTTCTTCCAGGGTCCCTACATAAAACTGGGGGGGATTGCCCTAGGAGATGCTACCACTGGAGTTAAATTTGATGGCATCCTCTGCTCCTGTGTAGGTGGAGAGGTGTTTAAGTTGCTGTACAGCTCCTCCACCATTATCATGGCTGCTTCCACATCAGTGTCCCACAGGTAGTGGGCCCTGTTGGGCGTCCTTAGGCTCTTGGAGATCACAGGAAGGCATAGCTGTGGGTGTGATGTGCAGTTTTGTTTGCCCACTCTCCCTCCAGGATCTTTGCAGATGATGCTTGTCGCCTGGCTGGAGTTACACCTGAAAAAGGCGAAGGAAGAATGACAGCAATAATCAAAGTTACAGGAAGGCTTCTGGAGGAGGAAGTACACGGTTGAGAACTCACCAGCCTGGAAGAGCAATGGTGCAGGTCTGTGAAACCCAGAGAGGATAGAGGAGACGAATAAGGAATGATTGTTCATGGGCTTTTTCAGTACAAAAACTGAGTGCCGTCAAGTGAAGTGAGCGGGTAGCAGATGAGAAAGAAACAAAAGGCTGGTGAGAGCATTCAGGGAGGGATCATGATTTGACCTCTAGCCGGAGCTTTGCTCTTGCACAGGATGTCTGCAGTGTTTCTGTACTGCACTGCAAACAGCTGATGGTACCATGATGCAGTGCCCTTGTCTTGAAAACTGAAGCAGTGGGCCAAGTCCTCAGACTACAAGGTATTACACAACAAAAGTATTCCCTGCTTCCAAGAACATGCTATAGAAGAGGCCTGGGTATCTTGGAGGGCATAGAGTCCTAAGTACTCCCTTAAAGCAGGCCAGAGTCCCACTGCTGAATCAAAGCTGTGGTTCCCTCATTGACTGCAGTGAAGAATAAGCATTAAACAGTTAAAACTGCTTTGATGTGCTACTGAGAAGTAGTTGTGTGTCGATATCAAGGCTTCGTTAACCATGTAGTCACAAATGCATGAAATTGTATAGGTCGTCATGTAGCCTGTATTTCTAGGAATAGGCCGAAAGTTTGTTTGGAAAAGATCCTTTAAAGCTGCCATTTCTCAGTCCAGCTGCTTGTGTGTTACATTATCTTCTTTCTCATTCCTTTGGTTTAGGCAGGGGATTGGCCATGCCTGGCAATGGGGACCCTATCTGCGATGGCCTGACCTGCACAGGGCCCACACATGCGCCTGCCATGGCAGGTAACGGCACAGTCAATAGGTTTTGCTGGAACACGGTGGCAGAAAGGAGCAGAGAGGTGAATTCTGCCCACAGAGCAGCTGCTGTAAAATTGACTAAGGGTTGTAGACTGTAGTTGTGTTTTTAGTCACCAGGGAAACGTGAGCTTACATGTTGGGGTGGTGAGCTCCCTCGACGACTATGGAGAGAAATGGTGTGCGCAAAAGTGGACAAGGGATTTCTGGTGGGGTGAGGGGGATGCCCTCGCTCAGCTGCATTGGGGATGCTTTGTCTTGATGCTGAGGGGGAATTGCCTTGGACACCCACAGGGGCTTGTCAGCCTGTGAATCCTCCCTGATGGACAACGTCTGGGTGGTTCCTCAACCTAGGAGCTAGGTGACAAGCTTTGTGCCTTACTGCCTTATTTTCTGCGTGGTTACATGTGGTTTTGTTTTCTTCCTTCCATAATTTTGACCAAGTAAAGAAACTCCGTGAGTTGGGTGTATCCCAGTGGAAGTTTGCGAGGTGGTTTGATCCTGCATTGAAAACCAAGATGTGGAGGGTGGCTACAGCCCTTGGTGCAGGAAGGGAGGAGGAGGCCTAGCAAGCCCGGAGACGCTTTGGTGCCGCCGTGGGTGTGCCGTAGGGTGAGGATGAAGAGGTAACCCATGTCAGAGCACAACTTTCTCCGGGGCCAGGTCAGGCCGCCCGCGCTCTGGGCACGACAGCCGGCCCAGCTGCTGGCGGCAGACTACAGCCCC